>NW_023637623.1:1002098-1121930 GCF_015220235.1 Choloepus didactylus | reverse complement strand
AAACTTGTATCAAGGCCATAAGCATGGAAGCTGAAGACTTGATCAAAGACACCTTCTTGGGCTAAGAGAGCAGACCCAAAATATATGTGGAAAGGGTGAGTATGCCCCAGAGCTTTTAGAAGATGGACCTTCTGACCCATTGTTTAGAAAAAGTGTTACCACCATGGGGTTACCAGATGACTGGGGGATTGCAGAGATCTTGGCCTCCTGGTTGTTCAAAAAGAGTGTTGCTGCCCCAGTTAAAATGAATAGAACACACTCCCAGGGATTGAGGGAGTTTGGCCACCACCCCACCGTTCTAAGGAGGCTGAGCTGTGCCCTAGAGTGTGGAGAGTCCAACCAACACCCAGATGCTTGAGGAGTATTAAACTTAGTGTCCAGCCATTACCCCAAAATATGGAGGTGTTGGAGTCTTCAACCCAGTGTTTGGACAGATCAACACTACTGAGTAAGCTTTGGAAAGGGTGGAGCTATCACTCTATCAAACCCTGAGTGCAAATGCCATTGTGTAGCTTCATTGTTATGTACTCCTTGGGGAAGGGGAGAGTTGTGTGTGAATATTTAGTATTGGATTTAACTTTTGGGGGATGTTCAGAAGTTCTTAGATCTGTAAGTTGATATTTTTCTCCAAATTTATAAAAGTTCAGCAACTTTCTGTTCATATTTTTTGATCAGTGGAGACTCTGTTCTTTATTTTAATGGTGTAGTTATTGTTGCTGTTTTGGTTTCTCTCTTAGCTCCTCAGTTTGAAAAACTTTTAATGTTCTGATAGCAAGTTTACCAATGCTCCCTTTGGTAGCCTCTGATGTGCTGTTGAGTCCTTCTGGAAAATTTTTCATTATCACATATTTTACTTTTGCTTTCTAGAATTTCTATTTAGTTCATGTTTAGTTTAGTCTGCTTTTTCTGCTGTGATTGCATATAGATTTCCTCATTAGGATCATCTATTTTGTAAGTTGGCAAACATATTTAAAACTCTTTTATAGTCCTTGGCAGCTAGTTAAAATGGGTTCATCATGAAATCTGTTTCCATTAATATTTTTCCACTAATATGGGTCGTATTTTTTGCTTTGTCTTATGATTGTTTATTTTATGTAATTTACTTTACTTTATAAGTGATATATTGTATGGAATCTAGATTATGTTGTCATTTGATAAGGGGAATTGTGTTTTGTTCTGCCAGGTAATAAACTCCTGTCAATGTCTCTTGTAAAAAAAAAAAAAAAGAAGATATCCTCAATCCCACTATGCCAGGTCCAAATTCATCCCCAGGAGTCGTATCCTGCATTGCCAAGGAGATTTACACCACTGGGAGTCAGGTCCCATGTAGGGAGGAGGGCAACAAGTTCACCTGCAGAGGTGGCTTAGCTAGAGAGAGAGGCCACATCTGAGCAACACTGAGGTACTCAGGTGGAAACTTTTAGGCACAATTATATGCAGGTTTAGCCTCTCCTTTGCAGCAATGAGCTTCACAAGGGCAAGTCCCATGATAGAGGGCTGGGCACACCAAACCGCCAGCCCCCAATGTTCACGAGAACATCAGCAACAATCCAGGTGAGGACGTCCAACACATCCACATCCACCAGCTCCTCAGGGGAGCCCTGCATATATATACTAAATATTTATATAAGTTTCTATTTCTTAATTGCTAGGATATTAGAATAGTTAGAGGGAAAGAATTGAAATGCAACTGTAATCCATAGCATCCTCTGAAATTTATTCTATAGCTACTTGTTAAATGTTAATTTGAAAGCTACACCTTTTTGTATCTATGTTGTATTTCACAATAAAGAAATAACTGAAACTATGGTAATATAACTCACAATACCTTTGGAAATTTACTATATATCTACTTATTAAATCATACTTTCAAAGATATTACCTTTTCTGTATATATGTTATATTTCATAATAAGGAAATAACTGAAACTGTGGAATTGTAACCTATAACATTCTTTGAAATTTGCTAACTACTTGTTAATTTGCACTTGGAAAGTTGTCACTTTTATGTATATATGCGGTCACAGCTAGGGGCGGGCAGCCACGGAACCCTCTACGCTCAGCGTTGCTTGAGGGGTACCGGCGGCAGCTCTTCCCGGAGGCGAAGGTGAGGCGGGGGACTTGGCCGAGTCCCCGGCGGAGGCGTGCAAGGTGTGGAGGGCGGCGAGAGAGGGACGCGAGACACTCTCCTTTCGAAGTAGTAGAACAAAAAGCCTTTATTCAGGGGTGAGCACAAGTTATATAGGGTGGCATAGAGGGCGGGGTCGGTGTTAGGGGTGTGGGGTCCTTACATGGCAATGTTGAGGGGATAAAGGCTAGGATTGGTTCTGAGCGGGCGCGGAGGTCGTTTGAAAAGGGCGGGAGTTGCTCTGGCAACGGTGTATGCGCACTGGCGGTGGCGGGAGTTGCTCTGGCAACGGGGAGTGTGCGGGCAAGATAAAGGGGGCGGTTTTCTCCGGCAAGCTTCCTCTAACGGTTGTATTTTGGGTGAGGGAGATGGGGCCTGTAGCCGGCTCCACTTTCTCAGGCCCGGGGGGCTGTGGAGGGTATTACTGCCCATGCCCACTACCCTCTCCAGGGGCTGGCCAGGTTCCCTGGGGGGGGGCTGTGGAGGGCGCTACTGCCCATGCCCATCGCCTCCCCCAGGGGCTGACCAGGTTCCCTGGCCCCGGCCCGCCAAGTTGGAACTCAGCACCAGCAACCCGCATATATATATTATAGTCTACAATAAAAGAAACTGGAAAACTGGAAAACTGGAAAAGAAAACAACCAATGGGTTGGAGAAGAACTCTCAAGGGATATGAGGGAATTATTAGTGAATGAACATGAAAACATACCATTTCAAAATTGCAAGGAAGGCAGTTTAAAGAGGGAAATATGATGCTGTAAACACCTATATTAAAAAGAAGAGGAGGTGACGTCATGAACATGGTGATGCAAACAGCTACTGAAAACTTCTCTCCAGAGATTCAATGAAAAAAAGGACAATTCAGAATTCTTTACAACTTTGGAGGAAGATATAAGATATAGACTGGACAAAGACCCCCGAAAGGCCAAACTGAAGAAAGAGAAAGAGTATCAGGTAGGAATCTTCCATCCTGGACCAATGGCCCTCTCCTCTCCCCCTCACTTGGTCTCACACAAATCATCCACATCAATCTGACAAGTTGAAAGAAAATGTGACAAAGGAGATGAAGGATATAAAGAGAAGATGTCCATACAGAAGAAATTGCAAGCTTGAGAAAACAAATGACAGAACTTATAGTAATGAAAGGTACAATAGAAGAGATGAAAAACACAATGGAGACTTTAAAAAGCAGATCTGAAGAGGTAGGACAAAGGATTACTGAACTAGAAGACAAGGCATCCAAAATCCTACACACAAAAGAGCACATATGGAAAAGCAGGGGAAAATATGAGCAGGGAACCAAATGACAACATGAAGTGCATGAACATACCTATTATTGGTGTCCCAGAAGAAGAGAAAGAGAAACGGGCAGAAAGAATAATGGAGAAAATAATAAATAAAAAATTTCCCAACTCTTATGAAATAAAATTACGGGTCCAAGAAGCACAGCATACCCAAAACAGAATAGATCCAAATACACCTACTCAAAGACACTTACTGATCAAATTATCAAATGTCAAAGATACAGAGAGAATTCTGAAAGCAGCAAGAGAAAAGTGATCCATCACATACAAGGAAAGCTCAATAAGACTAAGTGTGGATCTCTCAGCAGAAACCATGAAGGAGAGAAGGCAGTGGTATGATATATTTAACATACTGAATGGGAAAACCTGCCCACCAAGAATGTGGTTATTTTCTTGGTTGATTTCAAAACTTGCCTTCAAAGATGAGGGAGACTTTAAAATATTTACAGATAAACAGATGCTGAGAGTTCATAAATGAGACCTGCTCTACAAGAAATACTAAAGGTAGCACTACAGGCAAATAGAAAAAGGCAGGAGAGAGAATTTCCAGAAGAGTACAGAAATAAAGATCTAGCAGTAAGGGTAACTAAAAGGTTAAAAAGAAAGGAAAAAAATAAGATATGACGTACAAAATTCAAAATAACCAATGGTTGAAGAAAATACTGCCTTTATAGTAATCACATTAAATGTTAATGAATTAAACTCCCCAATCAAAAGACATAGATTGGCAGAATGGATTTTTAAAAAAGTATCC
This sequence comes from Choloepus didactylus, assembly GCF_015220235.1. NCBI lineage: Eukaryota > Metazoa > Chordata > Mammalia > Pilosa > Megalonychidae > Choloepus > Choloepus didactylus. Next base: position 1,117,745 of record NW_023637623.1, on the reverse strand, counting down.
ATCTGTATGTTTTCTAAAAGGGACGCATTTAATACTGAAAGACAAAAACAGGGTAAGCCAGGTTTTGAGGACAGAAGTGATAACTGGAGGATGCTGTAAGACAATAAACAAGCTGAGCAACCCTGGGAGGGGGCAGCACCAGGTGGCTGTGGTCACCAGACACCAGGCAAGAGGGCAAGGAGGCTGGAGACATCCTGCGCAGGGACAGACTCCATCCCTGTCACAACAGTGCCAGCTGAGACTCCCTGTGGATGCCCAGGTCCTGAGCAGCAGTGCCCCACTGGCTCCCACACCCAGTCAAGGCCCCGGAGGACCCAGCTGCCGAGGGCTGGCCTAACCCTCAGCAACGGGCAGGGTCCTGATAGGGGGGCTGGAGTTGGTGAAAAAACGAGACAGACACCTTGTTGTGTCCGGGTACGAAGATGGAATCTCCGACCAAGCAGAGCATCAGAGCTTTATTTTTATAATTTTCTATAACATACACACTAGCATTCAGGCATGCAATACTAGAATAGTTTGGCTAAATTTCAGACATTATTTATTCTTACACAGTGATCAGTGGGCTAGCAGGGACAGACTCCCTGGAGCGCAGCAAGACACAGTGTTCGGCACAGGCACAGCAGTTCCTGTTATTTAGCACCAAGCAACCTATAACTATTTTTTGTGTTCATGTTTTAGAGTCTGCTAATCATTACCTTTTTATTTCTTCTAGCTAACTCTTTCAAAGCTTGGGAAGGGGGATTTTGAGCAGAAAGGGTGACCTATTGTCTTCTAAGAAAGGAGCAGGCATTGTCACTACGCTGACGCTAATGCAGGGTAAGCTGCTGGCTCATTAATGTAGCTCGGTGTGGGAGCATTCCACCACCACAGAGCCCAAAAGACACCAAATGAGAAAAAGAAGCAGTATGAATATAAGAAACATATAAGAAACAGCATAAGAAACAAATTCCTTTTAGGCAGGAGTCATAGGTGCCACTCGACGCTCCGCCTTGCAGAACGGTCACCACGACATGTACTGAAGGCCCAGGGACCGTGCCACTAGGCCGACTGCCGGGTGCTGAGTTGGCTGCCCACACCCAGCCCCACAGCAGGCCCAGCCCATCCCCACGAGAGCCACTGCCACCACCACCACCGCCACTGCTGCAGACCCTGCTGGGTGTCACCGTGGCTCACTGGAGGATGACCTGGAGAGCCTGGTGCATCAGGAGCCCTACACCTGCACCCAGCTGCCCGAGCTGCTGGGCTGCCATCACACCTTCTGTGTCATCTGCCTGAAGCTCCTGCTGTGTGTGCATCTGGTGTATCACCTGTCCCCTGTACTGTAAGGTCACTGCCATCCCCAGGGGCCTCATCTGCAGCCTGCATGACCAGGAGACAGCCATGGGTTGGCTGGCCTGGCCCAGCCTGGAGGTGTGGCTCTGTCCTCAGGGGCTGGTGGAGACTGTCACCTTAGCAGCAGGGAAAACGGGCTTGGCGGGAGAGGATGGGCAGGACTAGGTGAGTGCCAGCCATGTGGCTCCTGCTGGAGCCTTCCTCATCCTCCCCTGTGTCTACCCAGGTGTCACCCAGTGGGTGCTTGCCTTCATCACCAGCCTGGCCCTGCTCAGGTCCACCCTCTTCTGCTGCCAGCCCAGCAGCCAGGGCCGCTGCCAGCCCCATCCCAACCCCACCCCCCAGGACTCCCTTCTGCAGAAAGAAGCAGCACAGCCAGTGCCTGAGTACCTCCCAACCAGGCAGGCCTGCAGCACCCCAAGGGCTCCTTGGGCCCCCAACACTTTTACAACAACCAGAGTAAGGGGCTATGAACTAAGACTGGCTCCTTGGGAGTTGAAAGGCCAGCTGGGCTTGCAAGCCAAAGCCAGAATGGCTGTGTTGGGTCAGGAATGACATACTTGGACAATAGGGTTTACGCCTGTCCCAGATAGATCACAGCTTAACTGTTTGGGGATAGGGGGAGGAGGAACAAATGACTCTGATGCTACAAGGGGCTTCCTGCTCCTCTCATTTCAGTGCTCATAGTTTTCCTTTATGGTTTGACTAAAGTACTGCAATCTTGAACCTACTGCAGAACAAATAGAATCAGAACACCTTTTATTTAAAAAAAAAATAAAATTGAAAGTGAAAGGTTGGAAAAAATCTTTCATGCATACAACAACCAGAAAAGAGTGGAGGTAGCTACACTAATATAGACAAATTTGACTTCAAATGTAAAACAATTAAAAGAGACAAAGAAGGACACTGTATGCTAATAAAAGGGACAATCCAACAAGAGGACATAACAATTATAAAATATCTATGCACCAAGCCAGAGGGCCCCAAAACACATGAGGCGAACGCTAACAACACTGAAGGGAGAAATTGACACTTATACAATAATAGTTGGAGACTTCAATACACCACTCTAATCAATGGGTAGAACATCTAGACAGAAAATCAGTAAGTAAAAAGACATTTTCAATAACGTGCTACATAAACTAGACTTAACAGACATCTACAGAACACTGCACCCGACAACAGCAGGATACACATTTTTCTGAAAGCTCATGGATCACTCTCCAGGATAGACCACATGTTGTATCACAAAGCAGATAGCAATAATTTTAAAAAGCTCAAAATTATACTAAACATTTTCACAGACCATAATGTCAGAAATCAATAACAGGTGGAAGGCTGGGAAATTCACAAATATATGGATGCTACACAACAAACTTCTCAACAACCAGTGGGTCAAAGAAGAAATCACAAAAGAAATCAATAAATATCTCGGGGCAAATGAAAATGCGAAGACAGCGTATCAAACTTACGGGGTGCAGCATAGGCAATGCTGACATGGAAATTTATTGCACCAAACACCTATATTTAAAAAAACAGAAGGAGCAAACAGTGAGGATTAAACTTCTCACCTGGAGGAACTAGAGAAAGAACAGCAAACTAACCCCAAAGGAAACAGAAGGCAAGAAATCACAATTAGAGAATAAATAAATGAAATGCAGAATTTGAAAACAATAGAGAGAATCAACAAAACCAGAAGTTGGTTATTTGAGAAAAGCAATAAAATCTATGGACCCCTAGCTAAGCTTAAAATGAAAAGAAAGAGACAGAATGAAAATAAGTAAAATCAGAAATCAGAGGGGGTACATAATAAATGACCCCAGAGAAATAAAGGAGATAAAGAGAAGATATTATGAACAACTGTATGCTAACAAACTAGACAACTTAGATGAAATGGACAACTTCCTAGAAAAGCATGAACAACCAACACTGAATTGAGAAGAAATAGAAGACCTCAACAAACAAACACAAGTAGAGTTTGGGTCAGTCATGAAAACACTCCCAAAAACGAAAAGTCCAGGACCACATAGCTTCACATATGAATTCTACCAAACATTCAAGACATAATTAGTACGAATCCTACTCAAACCTCTAAAAAAACTTAGAGGTAAAGCTACCTCATTCTATGACACCAACATCACCCTAATACCAAAGCCAGACAAAGATACTACAAGAAAATACAATTACAGACCAATCTTTTTGATGAATATAGATGCAAAAATCCTCAACAAAATACTTGCAAATCGCATCCAGCAGCACATTAAAAGAATTACACACCATGACAAAGTGGGTTTTATTCTAGGTATTCAATGGTGGTTCAACACAAGAAAACCAATTAAGGTAATACACCACATCAATAAATTAAAGAAGAAAAACCACAAATTGATGCAGAAGAGGCATTTGACAAAATTCAGCATCCTTTCTTTGTCCTTCCTTCAACACTTCAAAGGATAGGAATAGTAGGAAACTTCCTCAACATGATAAAGGGAATATATGAAAAACCCACAATTAACATCATAGTCAATGGGGAACAACTGAAAGCTTTTCCTCTAAGATCAGGAACAAGACAGTGATGCCCACTGTCACCATTGTTATTCAACATTGTGCTGGAAGTTCTAGCTAGAGCAATTAGGCAAGAGAAAGAAATAAAAATCAGCAAAATCAGAAAGGAAGAAGTAAAACTTTCACTGTTTGCAAATGACATGACATGTAGAAAATCCCAAAAACTGTACACTAAAACTACTGATAAAACGAGTACAGCAAAGTGGCAGGATACAAGATCAATGTGCAGAAATCAGTAGTGTTTCTATACACTACTAAGGAGCAATCTGAGGGGGAAATCAATTTTAAAAAATTCCATTAACAATGGCAACCAAAAAAATCAAGTATATTGGAATAAATTTAACCCAGGATATACAAGACTTAAACACAGAAAACTAAAAAAAAAAAAAAAAAAAAAAAAAAATGCTAAAAGAAATCAAGGAAAACCTGAATAGATGTAAGGATACACCATGCTCGTGGATTGGAAGATTAAATATAGTTAACATGTCTATTCTAACCAAAATGATTTATAGATCCAATGCAATAGCAATTAAAATCCCAAAAACTTACTTTGCTGAAATAGAAAAACCATTAACCAAATTTATTTGGAAGGGCAGGGTGCCCTGAATAGCTAAAAATGTCTTGAGAAAGAAAGATGAATTGGGAGATCTCATACTACCTGATTTTAAAACATATTACAAAGCTACAGTGATCAAAACAACACTGTACTGTCATAAAGACAGGTATACTGACCAATGGACTCCAATTGAGTGTTTAGAAATAGACGCTCTCATCTATGGACAATTGACCTTTGATAAGGCGGTCAGATCAACTGGAACAGAGCAGCCTCTTCAACAAATGGTACTTGGAGAACAGGATATCCATATCCAGAAGAAGGAAAGAAGACCCTTATCTCACACCTTATATGAAAATTAACTTGTAATGCATCAAAGACCTAAATATTAGAGCTAAGACAATAAGAAGTTTTGAATAAAATGCAGGAAAATATCTGAAAGGTCTTGTGATAGGAGGTGGTTCCCTAGACTTTACACCCAAAGCACGAGCAGTAAAAGAAGAAATACGTAAATGGGATCTCCTCAAAATTGAAAAGTTTTGAGTATCAAAGGGCTTTGTCAGGAAAGTAAAAAGGAAACCTATGCAATGGGAGACAATATTTGGAAACCACATAACATATAAAGGTTTAATATCAAGAATACATAAAGAAATCCTACAACTCAACAAGAAAAAGAACCGAATTTAAAAATGGGCAAAAGACATGGACAGACACTTTTCTGAAGAGGAAACACAAATGGCTCAAAAACATGTGAAAAGATGCTCAACTTCACTACCTATTAGGGAAATACAAATAAAGACCACGAGATACCATCTCACAGTTACTAGAATGGCCATTATAAAAAACAAACCAACAGAAAACTACAAGTGTTGGAGAGGACGGGGAGAAAGAGGCACACTTATTCACTGTTGGTGGGGGTGTAGAATGGTGCAACCACTCTGGAAGGCAGTTTGGCGGTTCCTCAGGAAACTAAGTATAGAATTCCCATATAATCCAGCAATCCCATTACTAGGTATATACTCAGAACTGAAGGCTATGACACAAATGAACATTTGTAAACTGATGTTTATGGCGGCATTATTCATGATTTTCAACAAATGAAAAAACAGCCCAAATGTCCATCAATGGATGAATGGATAAACAAACTGTGGTATATACATGCAAAGGAATAGTACACAGCTGTAAGACAAAATAAAGTCATGACACATGCAATAATGAAGACGAACCCTCATTAGGTCGAGTGGAATTAGCCAGAAACAAAAGGACAAATACTGTATGGTCTCACTAACATGAACTAAGTATAATGAAGAAACCCTGAGAGTTAAAGTTGAGAACACAGGAAATCAGGAGGTAGAAAGAGGGTAGAGATTGGGCAGTTGATGCTGAAGGACTACAGAAGGTTCCATAGGATTGATTGTCAGGATCCAGAAATGGATAGCATGATACTAGTAGCACAATATTGTAAGTAAAATAAACAAAACTGAATGTGAGTGTGATTCTAAGAGGAAGGCTGGGGGCATGTATGATACTGAAGTGGGGCCTTAAAGTGAGCTCCCTCCCCTAAATCTGTAACAAGAGAGTCCCCTTCCCCCACAACCGGTAATGACTGCAAAGTAAACATTAAGCCCTGAGAGGAAGGGAGTGAAACTGTGCCGTTTTAGGGAGTGAGACTTGCAGATGTACGCATTAGCCAAGCGTAACCGTTTCAATAATTAATCATTGCACCGGCCTTGAGAAAACTTCTCAAGCTTGCTAAAGATCTTAAGCACCCATTAATTAACCGCCAACTCTGCTTTTGTCAAAGTAGCTTGCTTGCATTTTCAGGATGTGGTTTCTGCCTATATAAGTCTCAAGCACTCTCCGGTGGGGGCTGCTGCTCACTGAACTCCCTGCGCGGAGTGACAGGCGGCAGTCGCCGGCCCGGCTAATAAAAGGCTCTTTAAATTCTGCTTGGCTGTCTCGTACTTTAACTTGCGGGCACCGTAACATTTGGAGGCCCCAGCGAGATTTCTAATCCTCGGTGTATTCCGAGGCTTATCAGTAGAGACAAGGTCCGACTACCGGTCCTCCCCCAGGGGGGCGCGCATGAGAGATGTTCCTCAGCCCCGGCGGAGAACCGAGTGGTCGGGCCTCGAAATTCGAAAATCTGCCTCTGGAGCCATCTGGACGTGGGCCCACAATGGTAAGAGATCTCTAATCTGGTCTGGTGGGGTACCCCTTTAGGGTCTTTAGGAGGGCTGGACTCAGCCATAACTCCGAGACCCAGCCTCGGACCATGACGGTGGCCGGTGGCCTCAGGTTTTAGGTTCTGGTACAGGTTTGGAATTGGTCTCTTAGCGCAGACCTAGTCTCTGTTTTGTGTTTTGTTGTTAGTGTCTTTGTTCTGTTCTGTTTCTGTTTTGTCAACCGTCAGTCCCATAATGGGTCAGTCTCCGTCTGCTTCTGCTTGCTCTCCATTACAGTGTTTCTTGAAAAATGTTCAGGACTTCTGCTGACAAGCTGCAGGGTCTGGGGCTACGGTCAACCCAGGAGCTCTCAGGCCCTTTGCAAATTCAAATGGCCAACCTTTCCAAATTCTAATTGCTCCCCCCAGGGCACTCTAAATTTGCTAATTACCTTTCAGGTTCAAAGAGTCATTTACGGGAGTGCAGGACACCCGAATGAGATTCCCTATATTGAAACCTGGATCGGCATCCTCACTGACCGCCCCAAATGGCTTAATCATTTTTCTGCATATTGTGCTGTCCATGGGCTCCAGGAGGGCTGGGGTGGGGGTGAACAGGCCCTTTGTCTGCAGGCAGCGGCGTGTGGCTACAGACTCGGGTGTTGCCTTCCTGCTGCCGGGCCAGGCGGGCAAGCCTATCCCCACAGTTTGAGTGCTGGTAAACAAGCGCTGAAGTGGTGAGCAGGTGCCAGGACCTGCCTCTGGCCAGGGCACAAGCTTTCCCCTGTGAAACAGGCCACCAGTGAATTATTTGTCAATGATCAGCAGTCACCAGCTGGACACTGACTGGAGAAAGAGCAGAGATGGATCCCCAAGTATGCGAGCCAGGGAGTGGTCCCCAGCATCCTTTGTTTTTGGTATTTCTGTTCCGTCATGGGTCACAGGACATCTGTCTGCTTGTACATCCAGGGGTGTCCTGGAGCCAGTGTGTTCCCAGATCCTGGAGACATGCCAGCCCCCTGGGAGGTGGTGTTAACTGCTGGCCTGGTGCTTAAAAAGTGGCTCATCGTTTCTTAGTGAAACCACTTGCTTTTTGTCTTATAGCCTCTGACCTCAGAGGATCCTTTTGTACTTTCTAGAAACAGCAAGCCACTGTTGGGGAGTGTCGGCCAAAGCCCCACTGAACAGCATATTCGGGCATCAAAAAGAGCCACATGGAAAGGCCGAGGTCGAGGGGGGGGAGATTAGTGAAGACAAGTGGCTTCTCTGCATTCAGCCAGGAGGTGGGGGTGGGGGCAGAGGCTCCCCATGGGGCACGGTAAGCCTCACACTCATCCCTGTGACTGAGCTGTGCTGGAGCTGACCTGCCAAGTGGCAGCTGTCCTGCTGGAGCCCACCTGTCTATGTCTGAGGCACCATGGTGGTACGAGTGCTGCATGTCCTCACGGGAACCATGCTGGGGACCAGAGGCCACTTCCCTGGGCAGGGGGCGAGGCAGGCCACCTGAGGGCAGGGAGGCACAGGCTGCCACTCGGCTCCCTGGGACTAAAATTGTTCAACACCTAAACCTCCAAAAAGCAAGATGTACTCATTCTAAAGGGCCACCCAAAAGGCCACCAGTCCTCAACCCCCCAAAGAATAGCCCCCCTTATCACGGCCCCCACCTTATTCCGTAGGACCCTCTGCCCCTAGCACGGGGCCCTTTCCGGGAATAGTTCAGGTTCCCCCCTACCCTAAGTTCAGGAGGACCCCTTGTTCCCACTCTGGAGTTTGTAAATAGCTTTTAATACTCATTTTTAAAGTAGTTTTGTATTGCAGAAGTTCATGGTATGTCATTTAATGCAAAAATGAAACCATTTTACTTCAATGTTATTAAAAAGGTTTATTTTATTAGGAAGTAAATGTGTTATTGCAGTGTTTTGTGGCCTGTTTAAAGGCTTTTGTTTAGCAAAGTGAATGTAAAATACAGTAAAATGTTAAGTTGCCATCTACTTTATGAAATCCATCAACTTGAAATTTTTTAACTCTATCAAGAAAGTGAGAAGTGCAATAGATAGTAAATATGCAGTCATGTTTTTATGTCATGTTTAGAAATCCATGAAATTGCTCCACTTACTGGACTTTTGCTGATGGCTGAATTGTGAATTAATAATAGGATCAGGCCCTTAGCAAATATTTAGTTTTGTTTTAAAATTTAAGTTAAGAGATTTCTAGAACATTCCTTTCTATGGTTCTTAAATAACATAAAGTAATTGTGCAATGTTGCTAACAGTGAACCTAGCAAGCTGCATTCAAATTCAAATATGTTGGAATGAGTAATCCAACAAAATTCTATTTGGATCAAATCCTCATCCCTTGACTTTGTGTGAAAAAAGTACTCTCCTTCCAGTGAAAAATTATCACAGAGGTTCATTAAAGGAGACTCTGACCCAGTGTTCTTACTGTATTTTACATGTGCCCCCCCTCCAAACTCCCAGTGCTGCAGCCCACCTGAAGCCAGGCCTGAGGCACCATGCCCCTCGGGGAAAGACTCAGTCCTTTATTCGTTCGGGCCCCTAATGCTGGGGCCCGGCTGCTCTACCTCACTGGGCTGGGCAGGGGTCCCTGCTGCTAACTCCCTCCTCAAGGAGGGACCCAGAATTTAGTTTCTGGTCTCTCCATCCAACCCTGCTCCAGCTGAAACTTTTGGTATTTATTCTGGGCAAAAGCCCAGACAGTATACTTTATATTGATTGCTTCAGTTTATATTTATTAAGCACCTACTGTTTTAGTTGCTAGGAATACAAGAGGGTCAAAACCCCCAAAAACTAATCTCTTTGTTAGAGTCCATCTTCTTTACCCATCAGCCCACATAGGACTATCAACAACTTCTGCAAACCCTTTTCACGTCAGAAGAGGGAGAGAATCCGTGCCCAGGGACGGAAACTAGTCGTGGGGCCAGACGATCTACCTACCACGGAAGCAGACCGCCTCGAAACTTTTTCTTTTCACCCGACCCCGGTGGGACCCTAACGTGAATTAAGGTAAGGAGGCTCTCGAACGGTACCGCCAGACTCTAATGGGGGCTCTCCGAGCAGCAGCGCGGAGGCCTGCAAATATGTCCAAGGTAACTGAGGTAACTCAGGGGGTCACTAAGTCCCCTGCCACTTTTCTAGAGTGCCTCCAGGAGGCTTACCAATTATACACCCCTATAAATCTGGAGGCGCCAGAAAACAGGCGAGCAATTAATATTGCTTTTGTCGCCCAGTCAGCCCCAAATATAAGGAAAAAATTACAGAAGTTAGAAGGCTTTGAGGGAAAGGTACTGAGCAAGTTGGTGAAGGTTGCTCAACAAGTTTTCACTAATAGAGAGTGTTCCAAAGACTTAAATAAAAAAAAAAAAATGGCAAAGGTCCTACTTGCCATGAGTGAAAACCAGGTGCGGAATAAAAACCGAAAAAGGAACCAAAAATTTGAAGAAAAGTCGGGAGGAGGTAATAGACTGTCCAGTAAGAAAGAAGGACGAAGAGGGCCCCCTCTAAGCCAAAACCAATACGCGTTCTGTAAAGAGGAAGGAGCCTTTCAGACTCTAAAAAAGGCACTCACTCGGGCCCCAGCCTTAGCACTTCCAAATCTCAAAAAGCCGTTCCAGCTGCATGTAGCCAAGGCACAAAGGGCAGCAAAAGGAGTGTTAACACAATGCTTGGGGCCATGAAAATGGGTCCTAGCCTATCTTTCAAAGCGTCTCAGTATGGTTGCGGCAGGCTGGCCTAACTGTCTACACAGACAGCCGGTATGCGTTTGCCACCGCACACATGCATGAAACCATCTACCAGGAATGTGGTCTCCTAACCTCCAGAAAAAAATATGCCCGAAGCAAAAAAAATGCTTTCCGCCAACCAGACGGCCAAAGAAGCAGCCCTAAAACCAGTGGGGCCTCTTCAAGCTTTGCCCCTCCTACCACCTCGGGTACTAAAAGCTACCCCAACTTATTCAAACTCTAATATTCGGCTACTCCAAAATCCTCCTACCAGAAGCACTGGGAAGAAACTTAATTTTCCAAACGCATCAAAGTACACACTTGAAAAGGACAAAATTAGCTAAACTGCTAAAAACTGACTTTTACATACCTAAGCTTTTTCAGGTAGCAAAAGAAGTAAGCAAAAAATGTCACGTCTGTGCTCAAGTCAACTCAAGTCATGTAAGTACCCCTGCTGCCCCCGGTCACCGCCTAAGAGGTCAACTTCCAGGAAAGCAATAAAAAATAAACTTCACAAAACTGCCTCCTGGACCAGGGGAATACAAGTACTTACTTGTGCTGGTGGACACCGTCTCAGGATGGGTTAAAACCTACCCAACTCGGTCAGAGTCAGCTCAGGTAGTAGCTAAGAAAGTATTAGCCGAAATTATCCCTCGGTTTAGCCTACCAATAGCAATGGGGTCTGACAATGGTCCGGCTTTTATAGCCCAAATTACTCAAAATTTGGCAAGAGCATTAGGAATTGAATGAAAGTTACACTGCATTTACAAACCGCAAAGCTCAGGGCAGGTAAATAAATAAATAAATCGAACACTTAAAAACCCTCACCAAACTTAAACTAGAGACTGGCGGGAACCGGGTAAGTCTCCTTCCGTTTGCCTTGCTCAAAGCTAAATGCACTCCTTATGTAAAAGGTATTACCCCTTATAAAGCCATGTTCAGCAGGCCACCCCCACTTCTCCCCAAAATAGGGGAGGAACAGCTCGCCCTTTTAACTAACTCTGAACTTCTCAAGTCCTTACAGGCCTTGCACTATAACTCCAGAAACAACCACTGCACCATCCGTGCCCACCACCCGAAACCTGACGCCGTGAGAACAGGGACCCCTACGACTAACTCTTTGGGGTAAACTGGAACTTACCGGAAGCGGTCAATAAGTACCTAGGTGGGAGACATGCGGAATTGTGAGGCTTTGGCTGTAGAAACCTAAACTTAAAACAGGAACTATAAAATAGTCAGCACTATATCTGTCCACTAAAAAGTACCTCAGCAGCATGTGGGGAAAAAAAAATAATTATTTCTGTTACAGTTAGGGCTGTAAAACTATAGCCCCATTAAAAAAAAAATGTAAACCATCTGTTAAAGGTCACAAAAAATAAAAGGCCAGAAACTCCTACTAAAAATTGTGCAATTAAAAGCTGTAACCCTATTACTTTTAAACCACAGCAGTTTTGAAAAAATTCCCAGTGGTTGGGGAAAAAAAACGTAGAAATTGCGCCTATATGTATCAAAACTTTAAGTAACTTTCAAGAACAGAAAACATGTTTCCAGTCCCCTCAGTTCCCCCTATCTACTTCTCCTTATGCTAATTCCCGTACCTCTGTACTACTCTGGCGAGGGAGGCAGAAAGCACCTCGGGCTAACTAGCCTCCAACGAGTCAAGCGAGAAGAACCAGTGTTAGTGCCGGTACTCCTCGGGCTTGGGGCAGCCGGGGCAGCCGGGGCAGCCGCAGTAAAAACCGCAGCACTCGTCACAGGGAACCAAAACTTTAAAATCCTTAGTACCCAAATTAACCAAAATCTAAAAGCCTTAAAAGAAGGCAAGACTAAATTAAAGAAGTCCGTAAGCTCTTTAGCAAAAAAGCAAAAAGAACTTTGTCTAGCCTTAACAAAGAAAAAGGAGGCAAATTAGTTTCAAAGTATACTTTCTCAATCTCCATGGTTAACTACCTTAATATCAACACTTAAGAAACAATGATTTGATTCTCCCTAAAAACCAGTGGGGAATGAAGTGGGGCCCTAAAGTGGGCTCCCTCCCCTAAATCTGTAACAAGAGAGTCCCCTTCCCCCACAACCGGTAATGACTGCAAAGTAAACATTAAGCCCTGAGAGGAAGGGAGTGAAACTGTGCCGTTTTAGGGAGTGAGACTTGCAGATGTACGCATTAGCCAAGTGTAACCGTTTCAATAATTAATCATTGCACCGGCCTTGAGAAAACTTCTCAAGCTTGCTAAAGATCTTAAGCACCCATTAATTAACCGCCAACTCTGCTTTTGTCAAAGTAGCTTGCTTGCATTTTCAGGATGTGGTTTCTGCCTATATAAGTCTCAAGCACTCTCCGGTGGGGGCTGCTGCTCACTGAACTCCCTGCGCGGAGTGACAGGCGGCAGTCGCCGGCCCGGCTAATAAAAGGCCCTTTAAATTCTGCTTGGCTGTCTCGTACTTTAACTCGCGGGCACCGTAACAATACCAGAAGGAAAAATACAGAATAACTGGGACTATATAACTTAGCAAAACCCAGAGTGGAAAATGATGGTGATTAAATGAACAAATATAAGTTTTTACATGAGGGAAAACAAGTGAATATCAACATTTTAAGGTATTGACAATGGGATACTGCATGGAAAAAATACAATCAATGAGAACCAGGGTCTATAGTTAACACTACCATAGCAATATTCTTTCATTAATTGTAACAAAGCTAATATACCAAAGCTCAATGTCAATAAGAGGGAGCTGTAAGGGAAGGTATGGGATTCTTGATGTTTTTGTTGTTCTTTCTCCTTTTTATAGGTTTTTATTCGAAATTCTGTTCTTTTTTTCCTCTTCTTCTTTCTCTGCAGAAGGGAAGATTTCTCATAAACATTGTGTTGGTGAAAGCGTAACTATGGGATTACACCAGGAGCTATGTATTGTTCACTTATTATGGGAAGTATGTGTGTGAATAAAACTTTAACAAACAGGCAGAAAGGTATCAGTGCTGGAGGGGATGTGGAGAGATACACCTTTCACTGTTGGTAGGGAAGGAGAACGGTGCAGCCCCTCTGCAGGGCAGTGTGGTGGTTCCACAGGAGGCTAAGTATAGGGTTGCCATATTATGATCCTGCAACCCTGGCTTTGATATATACTTGGAAGAACTGAAAGCAGGGACATGAATAGGCATTTGCACACCAGTATTTATGGCAGCAGTAATCATAATTTGCAATGGATGGAGGTGGCCTAAGGGTACATCGACTATCAATCGAATGTGAACTGTGGCATATACACACAATGGAATACTGAGTGGCTGCAAGAAGGAATGAAGCTGTGAGGCATGCAGCTAGGTGAATGAACCTTGAGGACAGTATGCTGAGTGAAATAAGCCAGAAACAAAAGGACAAATACTGCAAGTCCTCACTAAGAGAAACTAATTATAATGAGCAAATGCTGAGAACTGATTTTGAGAGTGTAGGTTATCAGGGGATAGAACATGGGCAGACATTGAGCAATACCATAAAATTCTTATAAGAAAATGTAGGGAACTATCTTCAGGACTTTAAAGTATGCAATGATCTTTATATTTTACACCAAAGAAACAAACAACTAAAGAAAAACACAGATATAATGGACTTCATCAAAATTAAAAACTTTTGAGAATCAAACATTATCAATAAAGTGAAAAGAAAACCTACCAAATGAAAGAAAATATTTAGAAATCATATCTCTGATATTACTACAAAATGCAGAATACATAGAGAATCTCTAAAACTAAATAACAAAAGTCAAACATCCAAATTTAAAAATGTGCAAAAGACTTAAATAGATGTTTCTTCCAAGAAGACATACAAGGAACAATCAGCATGTGAAAAGGGGTTCAACATCATTATCCATTAGAGAAATGCAAATCACAACTACAACAAGACACTCACCAGATGGCTGTTATTAACAAATCAGAAAATAACAAGTGTTGGTGAGGATGTGGAGAAATAGGAACCCTAATACCTTGTTGGTGAGAATGTAAAATGATGCAGCCAGAAAGTTAAATGTAGAATTGCCATATGAGCTGATGATTCCTCTCCTACATATATACACTGAAGAATTGAGAGCAGGGACTGAAACAGATATTTGTACACCAATATTCATGACATCACTGTACACATAGCCAAAAGGTGGAAGTAACCCACAGTCCATCAGCACATGAATGGATAAGCAAAATATGCTGTATCTATACAATGGAGTATTATTCAGAAATAAAACAGGAATGAAGTGCTGGTACATGCTAGCACACGGATGAACCTTGAAGACATCAAGTTGACCGAAATAAGCCAGACACAAAAGGCCAAATATTGTATGACTGCTATTATCTGAAATACATAGAATAAACACCTTCATAGAGACAAGAAGCAGAATAACAGTTACCAGGGGTGCCTGAGGGGAAGGAATCAGGAATTTTTGCCAAATGGGCATGAATTATGGTTTGGGATGATGAAAATAGTCCAGAAATAGACAGTGTTCAAAATTCTCAACGTACTTAATGTCACAGTTTGCCCATTCAACATGATTAAAATGATATTTATGTTATGTATACTTTTCAGTAATAGAAAAAAAATTAAAAATCAACCAAGAAAATAACCACATTAATAGAATGAAGGCCAAAAACCACACGATCATCTCAACTGACTCAGAAAATTTTTCAAAAAATTACCACACTCATTCCTACTAAAAACATTCAGAAAGCTAGGAATAGAAGGGAACTTCCTCAATATGATAAAGGGAATTGATGACTAATCCACAGTAAAAATAAACTCAGGGATGAAAGAATGAAATATATCTCCCTAAGTTAAGGAACAAGACCTCATCAAAATTTAAAAAAAAAAAAAAAAAAAAAAAAAATTTGCACCTAAAATGACAGTCTCAAGAAAGTAAAAAGAAAACCTAAGATATTGGGAAAAATACTTGTAAATCATATATATGATACAAGTTTCATATCCAGAATAAATAAAGTACTCCTAAAACTCAACATCAAAAACACAAATATCCCAATTTAAAAACAGGAATACAATTGAATAGACATTTCTCTAAAAAAGATATACCAATGACAAATAATCACATTAAAAGTTGCTGGGCATGATTAGCCATTGATTGCATTGGCTAATTATGCAGTAGAGAAATGCAAATCAAAAGGAAGAGCTACCACTCTTCAAAACGTGGTAAATAAGTATTGGAGAGGATGCAGAGTAACAGAAACCCTCATACATTCCTGGTGGGAATATAAAACGGTGAAGTGACTTGAATCCGTTAGGCAATACGTCAGTGAGTTAAACACAGAATAACCATATGATTTAGCAATTCCAGTCCTACTTGCATACTGAAAAGAAGTGAAAACAGATAGTAAACAAAAACTTGGACACAAATTGTCTTAGCATCATTATTTTAAATAGCCAAAGGTGGAAGCAATCAAAATGTCCATCACATAATAAATGAACAGAATGGTATATTCCTACAATGGAGTATTACTGAGCTGTAAAAAGGAATGGAGTTCCGGTATAACCTGAAACATGGATGAACCTCGAAAACATTACGCTCGGTGAAAGAAGCAACAGACAAAAGTATGGCATGGTTGCACTTATATGAATTATGTAAAATAAGGAAATACACAGAGACGGAAAGTATAACATATACTTTTATTTGCTCTCGTGCACACAACCAGCATTGACAGATGCACATTTGCAATCAATTTTGAAGACAGGGAACGCTTACCCAGATGCTCATTGAGTGAAATGGTGGTGTCCATTCTTCTCATTATAACACGTGTTACAAAATATAATTAACAGTACTGAATTAAACATGAAAGTGTGGTTTAAACACATAGGACTATAAAATACAGTGAACCCTATTGTAAATACTGGATTATAGTTAATAGTTCAATTATAAAAATGTTCTTTCATGAATTATAACAAATGTACCACAATAATGCAAGATGTTAGTAATAGGGTGGTATATGGTTCCAGGATCTCCTGGAGCTTACGTTCTAGTATTACTAAACAAATTACCTAAGTAAATAATATAGCTTATTGGAAGATAATGAGTTCTATGGGAAAAAGTAAACAGGGAAGCAGGATAAAGGGGGTGGGGTGCGGCTGGAACTGTAAATACTTAAATAAAGACGGGACGATGGGTCCGCGGCGCCCAGTGCAAGCGTGAACCCGACGCTCTACCGTGTGCAGAGGCCCAGGGGCTCACTTGGGTCTGGACAGGATCGCTCCGGCCGTGAAGGCGGAGCTGGAAGGGCAGCCGCGCAGGAGGTCCCGGCCACGGCTGAGCTTGCCCTGGTGATGGGGAGAGCGTCTGGGTTCTGTGTATTTGAAGGTGGGGAGTGGGGTGTCGGGGAAGGAGCTCAGAGGGGCTGACTGGAGGGTGTGGGGATGGAGCTGCGGCTGCTGAAGCGAGAGGCGGAGGGACCCACCTTGAGGCTGGCGCGGTGGCGTCGGGACAGGTGTGGCAGGTGACAGGTGTGGCAGGTGAAGTGGCGGCGGCTCCATCGTTCCTCCTCCGTCCATCCCGCAGTCAGGGAAAAAGAGCAGCATGGCAGCGGCTTCCCATCGCCCCCCGGCCCCACCTACCTGGCGGCCCCGCCACCGTACCCCACCTGGAGCTCATTGTTCTTGGAGGTGGCCCCTCCCTCAAAGCACCAATAGACTCTAATAACTCGCTTCCAGCCCCCGGGGCAGGACACCTGGGCTTCCCATTGGCAGCGCGGCCCCGCCCCTGAGCAATGGGCTACCTGCACTCATGCACATATGCACACCTGGCCCTGTGAGCCGGAGGTGGGTGCTCGACCCTGTAGGAATCCAGGCCTGGGGCCAAGAGGCAGGAGTGGGGAGAGGGTGAAGAGGGGGCGCTGCCTCGGAGGCAGTGGGCAGATTCCAGGCGGGTCTCGCCCAGGTGCTGCAGGACCCCCTGCTCTGCATGTACCCACCCAGGTGGGTGGGGGGTTCTTCCCCGCTGGGAGAGCCTCGGGGGGGGGGCGCCCACCTCCCCGTCCAGGTGCTGATGGGGCCGCTGGGCCCGAGGCCTGAGGAAGGCACCTCCAGGCACTATCTCGCCTGACAACCCGCCTACCTGCTCAGTTTAAGTCCACCCAGCCCCTTCCACATTCAAAGCAGGTTCATGGAGACCCCAGGAGCTGAAGGAGCCTGTGAAAATATTTTCAGAAGGGCCCTAAGACCACCGGATCCCGGCAGGGCCAGCTGCTGATCAGAAGGCACCGCACCAAGGCCTCCCTGCAGGCGCCGGGGCTGCGGGATCTGAGGGTCCTCCGCAGGTTTCAGAGGCGGGGCCGGGAAAGGCCTCCATCGGCCTCTCCCGTCAGCAGGGTCTAGTCCAGGCCACGGAGTGGGACTTTGAAAACTATCCAGAGGCTCATCCTCTGAGCGGTTCCCAGGATTCCCCCTGAGAAACACTGGGCATCTTCCCTGAGCCTCCCAGGCGAGCTGGTACATGAGGGGACTTGAGAAATCCTCAGGATGTTCCCACAAGCGAGAAGCAACAACCAGGATCCAGACCAGACCTGCGGGCCTGGGGGACCCCAGATCTCCTGCTCCAAGTCGGACTCCAGCGGTTTCCATCGATGTGGACACGAGGTTTTGTGATGCATCATCGTCATCCTCGCAGTAGCCTTGACTGTCACCCTGTCTCCCTCGCAAATGAACCCTCCACCTCTACCTCGCCCTAACCCTCGTCCTAACTCAAGGTGGGGACACTGGATTGGGAACAACCAGTCCCTGTCCCACACACGGCCAGGGGACGGGGCCTCGGGGCAGATGCACCAGGTGTCACCAGGCGGCGCCGAAACCCGCGGCCGCGGGCGGAGAGGCCCCGGGGGCTGCGCTCCCCTCCCAGGGCAGGGGCCGCGGTGGGGGCGGGTTCTCGGGTCCCTCCGGGTGGCGTCCGGCGGGGATGGGGGTTGTGGGAGTCGGAGGGAGGCGGTATGTGGGGGACAAGGGTCCCAGGGCTCCACAGACTCACTGCTTGTGCCCCTTCTGGCAGTTGTCCGTAGCCCCCGCGTCCCCCTCCACGGAGGCTGCCGGGTGAGGGGACAGACAGGCCTGGGACCACCTCGTCCCGGCACCGGGCTTCGGAGACCCCCGCCCCGCACCCGCAGCGTCCTAGGCAAGCCCTGGCGGGGAGGGGGCTGCGGGGCACGAATGGGGAGGGCTGGGGTCCTATTCCGCAGCCGCTGCGTGTCCAGGGCTTGATTGGGGTTGGGGGGAGTCTATAGGGGTCAGTTTCTGAAGGCTCCACAGACGATGGGGAGTGGCGGGACCCGCGGGTAGATGGCGAGATACGTGAGCTGTGGACCCTCAAGCCGCCCAGGGTGGGCCAGGGCTTCCGCAGTGTATTAGGAGAGTCTGGGGGATGCTCACCCAGCCGAGTACCCGGGGCGCCAGGACAGGCCTGCAGGGCCCACCCAGGCTCCCAGGAATCTGCCAGCCAGGGTCCCAAGCCCTCAGAGAGGGACATACCTGTCACGGTTTGTCTCCACCTGAAACCTGTGATCTCCCTTAGAAAAGGCCTGAGCCTTATCGGGTCGTGATTCAGTTGGTTTGGGCCTCAGTAAAGCAACCTCCCACTCAAATAAGGGTATAGGGACAGACAATAGTTTAAAAGTAAAGAGCACTCAAGACAAGAATTCAACTACAACACACTGTTACTAAACGAGAATATAGGATTAAAGGAACAGGTTTACAATGTAAAAATAAATTGATACATTAGGAGCTTGGGAACTCCCGCCTCCTCCCGACATAGCTGGATGTGAGATCAGAGAGCTCCTTCCTGTGTAAGTTACAGAGTATTTACAGAACTTTTAATTTAGGATACATTCAATTAAATCATATTGGATTTTTACATTTCAGTTAGGGTTGATGAACTAGAGGTGGGGAACCACAGGTGAGTCAAAAACAAAGGAGGGTATTCACAGCATTATTAGAGACTCAGACTTAATCTTGAATATTTACAAAAGTTTACTGAAAACATTTCTACTACTTAAGCTATGACTTTTGTAGAAGAAATATAATATTCCTTTTACTCTTAATTATTGGTACGGTTTTATTTCATTCTATAATCAGTTTTGCCATTCCATCCTATTATGTCCCACATTTCCTCCTTTTTTACTTGGGCCTGTTTAGCCTCTACCTCAATGCAATCTTCTAATACAGGACTAGAAGGATGTCTCAGAGCTTGCTGCAAATTGCGGGACGGGAGAGGGGACTGGAAACCTCTCCGGGCTGCTGACAACTACCAGCAACAGCAGGGATCCCGGTCCAGGCCGGCGGTGCCCTGGGGCGGTCCTGAGCGGGGTCCCCGGGACCTCAGGAGAATGAGAAAAATATCTGTTCCACCCTAGAAACTCCCGGCTGGGACCTGCGCTGAGGACAAGGTGTACTGCTTTCCCCGGAAATATCCGCGGGCGTCGCACCCCTGCTCTAGGAGGCGACTGCGGCGTTGCTGGAATCCCCCCGCTCCAGGGGGCGACTGCGGCGTTGCTGGAATCCCCCCGCTCCAGGGGGCGACTGCGGCGTTGCTGGAATCCCACTCGCGGATCCGCACTGAGGGGACGTGGGTCTGGCGGGAGGCGCCTCCGCCCGCGGCCTCAGAGGCTCAGACCCGTCGCTGGCCCCGGAGAGCGGGAAACGGTGGGAAAATACGCCTGCCCGTGGCATCACGAAAGCACACTTTTCCTCCTGTATAAAACGGGCAAACGCTATGAATTCACACAGGGAGAACGAAAACGGCTCCCAGCCCATGACACTGCTCACCCTCAAACGATAAAGAGCCTCTGAGAAGCCCCCGAGACCCCCGTCCTGCCCCGGCCCGCGCGCGGCGGGAACAGCTCCTTCCGGTGCGTTCACCACCACAGGCTCCAAGGGAAGGACGCCCAAACGGACAGAGAATGACAGACAGCAGAGCCGGAGAAAGACAGAAGAGGCTCAGAGGGGAAAACAGCCTTCAGCCTCGTCCACGGAGAGTGGGGCACGCCCCCGCCCCATGACAGTGACGAAGATCGACGACACCTGACGGAGAAGAGCCGCGCCCAGCCCGAGGGTGGCGGAAACGGACGGCAAGTGGCGAGGACTGACGGAAAGTGACGAGACGGGACGGAAATCGTCGGAGGTTGGCCAAGAGGAAAGTGACGGAAGGAGACGAAGAGGGCTGAGACCAATCGGGGAATGACGGAAAATGACGAAGAGTAACGGGGTAACGGAGAGAGCCGAAGCTGATGACGGAGAATGGCGGACTGACAGGAATCCGTCTAGGGGAGACTGACCTGCTCGGAGAATAACAGTGAACGAGAAATGCTAGAGAGAGTCGGAGACTGAGGGAGAGAAGAGAGGAATGAGGAGATCCACCAGGAGTGGGAGCTCACCCTTATCTGACAGGGAGGAGGAGGGTTGACGCGTGGCGGAAAGAACGGACCTTGAATCTAGTGGGACAATGACGAAAACCGAGGGGAAATGACGGAGATTGCCGGGCAAGGACGGAAATTCTCGGGCAATGACGAAAGGCGACGGGGAACGGCGGATATTGTCGAGCAGTGGCGAAAGATGACGGGGAATGGCGGAGATTGTCGAGGAATGACGATAGGCGACGGGGAATGGCGGAGATTGTTGGACAATGACGGAACCTGTCGGGCAATGACCAATGGCGGAGATTGTCGAGGAATGACGATAGGCGTCGGAGGATAGCGAAGAGTGTTGGACATTGACGAAAGGCGAAGGGGAATGACGGAAATTGTCGAGGAATGACGGAAATTGCCGGGCAATGACGAAAGCCGACGGGGAACGGCGGAGCGAGCCGAGCCTGACCGGAGATTGGTGTCCGGAGACCGAGCGGAGGGCGGAGCTAAGTGACTACCTGAGAAATCGCAGTGACGCCAGGACGCAGAGGAAGCGGGAAAGTCCCATCTCGGACACCGAAGGAGGGACTGCGGCGGCGGCGCGAGTGAGGACAGCCGAGTGGAGGCGGCGTGGGAAGTGGAGAGGCGGGACCCCCGAACCGAGCAGACGCGGAGACGCCGCCGAGCACCGAGCGGGCTGTGGCCGGGAGAAGAGGCCGCTGGAGCCGGAAGGGGCGCCCTGCGGGGCTGAGGGTCGCGCGGTTCTGCAGACCCCGGGCGCTGCACCCCCGGCTGGTGCAGCTCCTCCATGCGGGTCACCAGGCCTGGGACTCTCAGCCGGCTGCCTGCACTCAGCGCCTAGGGCTCACTATTCCTCAGAAACCTCATGGCCGCCTGCCTGCACTCTGCCTACGGGCTCACTGTCCCTGATGGCCCGGACCATGGTGACATTCGGGGCAGCATCTCCTTCACGCGGGTCACCAGGCCCGGGACTCAGCCTGCTGCCTGCACTCAGCGCCTCCGGGCTCACTGTTCCTCAGAAACCTCATGGCCGCCTGCCTGCACTCAGTCCCTATGCCCTCACTGTTCCTGGCTGCATGGTCTTATGTCACGTAACACACTCTATTCCACAATTAGTCTACGGCCAGCCAGTGGCCACTAGAAAAGTTGTATCCGTTCACACTCAGTCCTGCCCAGGGTCCCCCAGCAGGCCCACGGTCACACCCACACAGGTGTATTCGTGGCAGCAGGTCCTGGTTGGTTTGGGTGCCACTACCTGATCCATGGCTTGGGGAGCTGTGATCCCACCTGGTCCCATCTGACCTGGGTGGAACTGACAAGGTCCTTGCTCCACCCAGTGATTCAGGGCTGCAACCCTGACCTGAGCTGGGCCAGTGAAAACCCTTCTCTCAGAATGTCCTGCCAGTCTTCTCACAGGCTGAAATGTAAGATGGAGATAACTCTTCAGCAGTAGGAGAAGAATCCAGACACGACTCCGAGGGAAGCAGATTGAGCCACGGAGAAAGTCCTGGTGCCTCCTGGTCTCCATTCCAGCTGGTTCTGAGGCAGCTCTACCTTCTCCTTTCCCGGAGCTTGGCTTTTCAGTTCCTCCAGGAGATACCTCTGCACTCGCTCAACACATTCCCCTTTTGCTCAGCTACCTCAAACTGGTTTTCTCTTTGCAGGCATGCTGTGCACATTAGGGGTGACCAGTATACCCCAGCCCCCAGGGTATCTAAGGAAGCTCAGCAGAGTGGTTAGAAGTGCGGGCCCTGCAATCAGAGTGCCGGCTTCCATCTTGCCTTGGCCGCTTCTTGGTCTCCCACATCCACCAAGTCACTCAACCTCTGTGCTTCAATTTCTTTTTTCAGAAGAACAAGGATGATAAAACTGCCTACCTCAGAGGGTTGTTAATGGCATTAATTAAGTTGATACAAGTAAATCATTTATCCGGGGCAGGACCTCGGGGGTCGGCTCGCGCTCACTGGGCGTGTTGTCCTTGGACTCCCCCCACTTCATCGACCACAGACCTTCTGCTCCAGGCCTGAGCTCAGCCAGCGTCACCCTTAAGTGGAGGTCTGTCCTCACCTTGTGGATCCCTCACCTGAAATGTGTCCTGGGTGGCGGCTGCCCAAGGGTTTCCCCAGAGGCACAGACTTGACTTTTTAGTACAGTTGTAGATTTACAAGAACATTGTACAGAAGTACGGTGTTCCCATATAGCCCCTTCTGCCTCCCCTGTTTTCCCTGTTATCATCCCACATTCTGTAACTTTATTACATTCAATGAAGCAATATTGATACATTGTTATTAACCAAAGCCCACAGTTCACAGAGGGCTCACTCTCTGTTGAACAGCCTTATGGGTTTTGACAAATACATCATGTCAGGTATCCACCATTACAGCATCACCCAGAACAGCTTCACTGACCCCCACCCCAACCCCTGATCTTTTCGTGTCTCTATAGCTGTGCCCTTTGCAGAATGACGCTGGAATCAGTGTGTAGCCTTTAGACACTGGTTTCTCTCGCTTAGTAACCTGCATTTAAAGTTCCTCCTTGAATTCTGTGGCTTGAGAGCTCATTTCCTTTTACCACTGATGATATTCCATTGCATGGATGTGCCAGTTTGTTCATCCGTTTGCCTCTTGCAGGACACCTGGGTTACTTCCAGTTTTGAGCAGTTATGAATAAGCTCAAAAAACATTCATGCGTAGGTTTTGTGAGGACATCAGTTTTCAACTCATTGGGAAGATACCAAGGAGTGTGGTTGCTGGATTGTAGGCAAAACTTCATTTAGCTCACTAAGAAACTGCCAGACTCTCTTCCAAAGTGGCCACAAGATTTTGCATTCCCATGTTGTAGTTGTTGCTTGTTTTTAAGCATCTTCTCTAGCCTTCCAATTCTTCGTGGGTGTAAGTAATGATGCCACCTTGTTCCCTGTTTTCTTAGTGTCCTTGGCCTGTGGAAGATCTGTACACTCCCCAAGGGTGAGACTAGCTTGTGCACAAGCTCTGACAAGGACAGGGACTCGCAGCATCAAACAGCCATGTCTGGAGGCATTTTTGGTGGTTGGGGGGGGGGGGGGTTGGTGTTCCTGACATCTGGTGGCATCTGGTGGAGGGAGACCAGGGAAGTTGGCAAACATCCTGCGGTGCACAGGACGGATCCCACAAAAACAAATTCTCTGCCTCAAATCACCACTAGCCCAATGTGGGAGTAGTTTCCATGAGAAGGAGCCAAACTGTTCCCCATCAGGCCGTAGACCTGCCCAGTCCGGTAAATCCAGGGTCAGGGGTCAGAGCCTCAGACTAAAGATATCAGGGATCGGTGCTTCCTGAGAGAGAGAAACTGGGCCATGTGACACCAGGGCACACTCTGAGTGACGACCCACCGGACAGCAGGTGCCACCTCCTCAGGCTTGACAAACTGCCCACCCCAGGGTCCCAGGGAGCAACCCCCGCAGCCTTGGAAGGTGCGTCAGTCGAAGGTGGGCGATGGGAGGGGGACAGAGCAGCTTCACAGAGTGGGGAGTGGTCAGCAGGGGGCTCCAGCCAACGTGGGGGAGGGAACAGGTGTGCCGTCATCGATTGTACGCACAGACACCACTGAGCATGAATCTGTAAAGCAGACACAAACAATTCTCTCTGGGTATGCTAAGTCGTGCGGGGTGTGCGGGCAGAGTTATGCCCCCACCCCAAATGTCCTCACCCCCATCCCGGAACCTGCGACGTGGCAAAGGGGACTCTGCCGATGGGGTGGAGCTATGGCTCCCGAGACGGGAGATTCTCCTGGACAATCCAGGCAGGCCTGGGGTCAGGGCAGAGGGAGGCAGAGGGTCAGGGTCGGAGAAGGAGGTGAGCCTGCAAGCAGAGGTTGGTGTGAGGGAGGGATGGGCGGCCTCCAGGGGCTGGAAGGGCAGGGAAGCCAGTCTCCCTGGAGCCTCCGGGGCAGGGAAGTGAAGTCTCCCTGGAGCCTCCTTCTCCAGCAGGAGATGGGTCTCCTGGGGAGCAAGGGCACGGCCTCCCTGGACAGCCGGCCACACTGGACGGGTGGGTCACACGGGACAATCAGCCACACTGGAAGGGTGGGTCACATGGGACAGCCGGCCACACTGGACGGGAGAGCTGTGAGCAGTTGAGGGAGCAGCTGCGGAGAGGCTGTGTGATGTTCTCCTTACCTGTGTGAAGCTCTCCTTACCTGCATGATGCTCTCCTTACCTGTATGATGGTCTCCTTACCTGCACGATGGTCTCCTCACCTGTGTGATGTTCTCCTTACCTGTGTGATGTTCTCCTTACCTGTGCGATGGCTTCCTTACATGTGCCATGATCTTCTTACCTTAACAATGAGGTAAGACTGTCACAAGGTTGCCTGAGCATCAGATGAGTCACCTGTGGACATGTGCATCTCCTCAGCAGCTGTCCTGACCTGGTAATTTTCCATCCCTCTGAGCACACCTGGGCTCGAGGCCCTGGCAGCCAGCTCAGGGGGTGGACAGAGGCCTGGGGCCAGGAGTCTGCTTTCCCACCCTCTTCCCCTCACAGGCCCACCTCAGGGTGGGGGCTCAAAGCCGCAGCATGAGCAGTGGTCCCCAGCTGGCTGCTGCCTGGAGTTCTGGCTACTCAGGGTGGTACCGGGGAGGTGCCTCACTGCCTCCCCAAGTCGCAGGGCCCGGTAATGCTTCCCAAGTCACAGGTTAAACCAGCCTGGGTGGTTGTACATTCCAGTGTGAACACACATGCACCTGGTAAGTCCTTTGTGGAACAGGGGATCTCACTGCAGCTCACAGTGTTGACTCCCGAGCTTCATGAAGCTGGGTTTTACACAACGGGGAGTCCCTGTGAACCCCCCTGGGGCTGTGGCTGCCATGGAGGCAGTGCCCCCTCCCCAGCCACTGCGTCATTCCGGGCCCAACCACGGCTCACGGCTTTTTGAAGGTGGGACAGACCCCGGGAATTTCAGAGCAGGGGCGAGCGGTCCCTCCCCCAGCAGGGAGGAGGAGAGGGGCACGTGGCCGTGGGGATGGCGGCTCCGTGTCCCTTCAGAGGGCCTGCCAACACAATCCCAGCCGCAGCCCCTCAACTTCCCACGTCTCCCTGTCAAAGCCTCCTTCTCCCAGCCGGGGGTGGGGGTGGGGGTGGCGGGTTCCAGCCATGTGCTCGGGGCGCCCCGTCGCCCAGGCTGGGTCTGCGGAGCCCCCTCCCGGACCCTCCCTCCCGCTTGCCAGGCTCCAGGGCTCCCCCTCCTGCTGCCCCCACTCACCCTTCACGGCGGCTGCACCAACTCCCGTCTGCACTTCGTCCTGGGTGGAGCAGCCCCCCTCCGCGCTCCCCTCCCCCCAGCTCCGAATCCCAAACCCAGAACGTGGGGATGTGGCCTTACCTGGAACTAGGGCCCTTGCAGATGTGACGGAGTTACTGTTCTTGAGATGATATCGTCCTGCACTGGGGGGCCTAAATCTTAAAGGCACTGCTGACCTCATAAGACGAGGAAAGCACAGAGGGGAGGCTGCAGGGAGACCCAGGCAGAGCTGGGGTGATGCAGCCACAGCCAAGGGATGTCCAGGCCCCCGGAGCGAGGAGGGGCAGGATGGACCCCACCCCACCCGGAGCTGCAGGGGAGCGTGGCCCCCACCCTAGAGTGGATTCGGACTCCAGGCCCAGGAATCAACTTCTGCTGTTTTAACTCCAGGGCTGAGGGATCGGCGTCCGTGATTTCAGGCCTCCCGACGCGAAGTCACGTCTACTCGTCTACTCAGCTCTGGGTCAGTTTCCCGGACCCGACTGACACCGGATCCCGAATGATGGACTTGGATTGGGCTGGGGTGTGAGGGAGGACGGGGTGGGGGGGTGTCCGCTCGGAGTCTGGGGTCCATGCCCCTCTCCTTAGGAGCGGCCTGGGGACGGCCCGGAATGAGGATCTGAATGACTTCGGGGTGAAAGCCTGGGCTGGGGGGCAAGGGGAAGGACAAACAGCACCAGAGACGTTTCTGACGGACAAGAGCAGCTCTGGGGTGTTTCGTTTTTAAAACGGTGACTTGTGGACGTCCACTCACCATGTAATTTAGATGCTGTTGGACACATTCTAAAAAGTGACATGATAGTCTCACTTTAAATCTTCAGTATTTACAAACCGCTAGAAATTTAAACTTTGCAGCTGATTTCAGGTCCTAAGGGTCATCATGATGTCAGTTTAGACTGTGGAGGGGGCACAGGACAGAAATTCCTTCTGGGGTCAGGAAAGTAAAGGGTTTAAGACCTGCTGGCTGCAGGCCTGGGGGTCCATCCTCCCCCTGCTGTTTCCATGTCCCCCTCCCAGCCTGATTGCACCTGGTCAAACTGCTCACAGACCCTGTGACCCCAAGACCCTGTGACCTCCAGACCCCAGGACCCTCAGACCCTGTGACCTCCACACCCCAGGACCCACAGACCCTGGGTGGGAGGTTGCTGCAGCCCCAGCTCCTCCACACACCAAGGGAAGGCACCTCAGCCACTACCCACTCCCCAGCCCCGCAGGGAGGTCCAGAGCACAGGGATGGGTTCTGGGGTGTCATCTGGAGAAAGCACAACTGCACAATACAGTAAATGAAGGACACATAACTACAGACAGAGATTTTTTTAAATTATGAGCTAATACTTGTGCAATCTTAGGGCAAATATTTTTATTATTTTGATGAAAATGGAAATTTTAAGAAAAACTAAATGACAATTGTGTCAAGAACAAGGGACAAATCTAAAAGAGCAATCACTGTGGAAGAAAATGAAACACTGGCATCAAGAACTAGTCTTCAAATGTTTGCTTGGCCCACCCAGAGGGAGCTGACAGTGAGTTTTATAAAGCTTGAAAGGGACAAATAATTCCAATCTATTTAATCTCATGCAGAACATGAAGAAAAATGAAATGTTTTGCATTTCAACTCTCAAAGCTCATTTTGATAGTAAAATATATCAAAATGTAGTGGAAAAATGGAACTCTAAACCACTTTCATTCATGAATTTGGGTGCAAAAAAATCTTTAGGAAACAGAGGAAAAGTGTGTTAAAGTAATAACACATGATGACTGTTGTAGTTTGCTAATGCTGCTGGAATGCAAAACACCAGAAATGGATTGGCTTTCATAAAGGGGGTTTATTTGGTTACAAAGTTACAGTCTTAAGGCTATAAAGTGTCCAAGGTAAGGCATCTACAACAGGGTACCTTCAATGGAGAAAGATCAATGGCGTCCGGAAAACCTCTGTTAGCTGGGAAGGCACGTGGCTGGCATCTGCTTGCTTCCAGGTTGTGTTTCAAAATGGTGTTCTCCAAAATGCCCTATGAGCTTCCAATGGCCATCTTCAAAATGTCTGTCTCAGCTGCAGCTAGCTGTGAGCTCCTTCTGTCTGAGCGTATATATTGCTCCAGTAAACTAAACAAGGCCCATGCTGAATGGGCAGGGCCACACCTCCATGGAACTTATCTAATCAGAATTATCACCTACAGATGGGTAGGTTACATCTCCATGGACACTGAACCAATAGGTTCCAACCCAATCCACACTAAAACGTCTGCCCCCACAAGATTGCATTAAAGAATATGGCTATTTCTGGGGGACATAAATATACAAACCGGCACAATGACCATGTAGTGCTTATTCCAGGAAAGCAATTAAGACATTTATTGAGAGATTTTATTTCATTAATTAAGCAAAATCAACACAAAACAAGCTATGTTAATTTCAAGATACTGAAAAGAAAATTGCTAAAATTCAAGGTCAATGTTTAATTGAAAAACTAAAGTTACTGAAGGACAGAAATTCAGATAGCAAATCTTTCCAAAATCACTTTGAAAATCTCATCCCTTGGTGTGAAATCCTAGAAAAGTTCAAGTAGGCAGAAGAGGAAGGTAAGGTTAACTGGTCTCACACTGTTATTTAGCAAGACTCTGAAATCACTACACAATGTCATCAGACATGACTACGAAGAAAAAACTGGAAAAGAGGAAGCAAAATGTGTCAGTATTTTGCAAATCAGATGACTTCTACGTGGCAAATCTAAGAGAATTAACGGAAGAAATAATAGAACTAATTAGAGTGTGGTAGAGTGCACTACTATACAAATTAGCACTTGTGCATTTAAAATGATACATTGTTGAAGAATCCCATGCAAGCATTTCCCAATAAATGAAACACAACTTCATGGCCATGGGTACCCTAACTAGTAAACATCTGTCCAAGGTTGAATCAAAAACTTTTTGTCATGCTGTGAAAAGCATCTGTGCATTTTGAATTACCTCCTTAAGATAAGTGGTCTCCAGGTGGGGGGAGGGATTTATTAAAGGGTAAGATAACGCCTTGTCACACCCCTCCGGGGGCCTGTCCTGCTCCAGGCTGGTGTTGAGCTGCCAGGGAGACATGTCCCTGCCGTGCACCAGGACTGAAGGGTGGAAAGCCTCGACCATGGGAGTGGGAGGGAGGGCGTTCGCTCCTCTGGAGAAAAGATGACAAACTGGATACGTTTCTCATTTCTCCAACCGCAGGCCCGGGTGAAGGGAGGTCCCCTGAACCACAGAGGGCCCGAGGGCAGACTTTGCGGGTGGGGTCGGCGAAGGGCTTGGTCCTGACGGGCTGCTGGGTGAGCTGCCTGGGAGAGGTGGACCCGGTACAGTTGGGGAGAGGGGTGGAAACGCATGGTCCAGGTGGATGGAGCCAAGATGAGTTCATGGAAGACACTGAATATATGTGGGAAATATGAGGGGGCTCCAAGGGGTCCACAGAGGGGCAGGGGGAGCAGGAGGAGGCGCAGCACAAGACGCAGAGCTGCCAGATGAACCAACCAGTGCGGTCGCAGTTGATTCATCTGGGGGGGGGGGGTGGCGGCCGGTTGCTAAATCCTAGGCTCCCAGGATTGCTCGGAGGGTACCGGCGGCGGGGGCTCTTTCCCGGAGGCGAAGGCGAGGCGGGGGACTTGGCCAGGTCCCCGGCGGGGTGGCGTGCAAAGTATGGAGGGCGGCGAGAAAGGAACAGGCGGGACACGGTTCTTTTAGGGTGAAGAAGCCAAGAGAGTTTATTAGGGGAGAGTACAAGCTTATATTGGGCGTTTAGAGGGCGGGGTAGCTGTAGAGGTTAAAGGCTTGGATTGGTTCTGAGAGGGCGCGGAGGTTGATTGAAAAGGGGCGAGAGTTGCTCCGGTAACGGTGTCTGGCAACAATGTATGCGCACTGGTGGTAATGGGAGTTGCACTGGCAACGGGGAGTGTCCAGGCAAGATAAGGGGGTGGGGAAAAGGCGGTTCCCTCCGGCAAGCCTCCCCTAACAGTGTTATTTTGGGTGAGGAAATGGGGCCTGCCTCCGGCCTCACTTTCCCAGGCCCGGGGGGCTGCGGAGGGCGCTGTCGCCCGTGCCCACCACCCTCCCCAGGGGCTGATCAGGTCCCCCAGCCCAGGCCCGCCAAGTTGAAGCACGTAATCAGTGTCCCGCATTTCCCCCTTCTTTTCTAATTAAAGGAAGAAGCTTACCGGAGAGGCCCGCTAAGGGATGAGGGAAGGGGGAGGCCGGGGAGGGGAAAAGGGGTTGACGGTGGCTCAGCGAGGCTGGAGCTCGGCGTTGGTGTGGCGCCCGGGCGCTCGACAGGGGCCTTGCTGCTTGCGGGATGGACGAGGGTGGGGGGTTTAAAGTTGGAGGTTCAGAGAAGCTGGAGCTCGAGGTTGGTGCGATGTTCAGGCGATCGAGAAGGGCCTCGCGGTCGGCGGGTTGACCGGTGGCGGTGAGGTCGCGGAGGGTTGGTTGTCATCTCGGAGTAGGGAGCGTCAGAGGTGGCGAGTCGCTGGTACTGGACTTGCACGAACGAGGAGAAAATAGCATCCGTTTGTTTCCTTACAAGCTGGACAATTCTGCGGATAATGCAGGGTCCTAAGGTGAGAGCTAGAATAATCATTAGTAGGGGGCCGAGGAGAGGGAGGAGGTAAGGGAGGAGGGGGGTAAAGATGTGGGACCAATAGCTGGTGGCTTCACGGTCTCTTTTGCGTTGTTCCAGTCCCTCTCGGACCTTCTTTAGGCTGTCCTCGGCGAGACCTGTGGAATTGGCATATACACAGCACTCTTCTCCTAGGGCGGCGCAAAGGCCTCCTTCTTTGAGGAGGAGAAGGTCGAGACCTCGGCGGTTTTGGAGCACTACCTCAGAGAGGGAATTGACAGAATTTTTAAGATGGGAAATAGCGTCTTGTAGGTGACGAATGTCCTCGTCAACAGCCGCCCGGAGGTGAGTTAGGGCGGAGCCTTGACTGGCTAATGCAGCGATTCCGGTGCCAGCGCCTGCAAGACCTAGGAGGGAGGCAATCGTGAGGACGGTGATGGGCTCTCGCTTTTGCAGTGGGGCAGAAGCTGCAGTTGTTTCTAGGCGGAGGAAGAAGTCTTCCTCGCTGTGGTATAGGACCCTAGGGATGAGGACAATTAGGAGGCAAGTTTCATTAGTTGTATTGAGGGTTTGTACGTTAAGGCAGGGGGTAAGCCCTGTAGAGGAGCAGAGCCATTGGGAGGAGTTATGAGGGATGAGAAATTTTGCAGAGCTGCTGGGAGATGAGTAGTCGGCGCAAGCTGTGAGGTTGGGAGAGTTACTTGAGCGAGGGCGGATGCACTTTCCTGTAAAGGAGACTGAATGAAAGGTTAGGGGGACGGCAGAGGTATTCCAATTGCATTCCGAGGGGCTGTCCTTTGTGTTTTCTGAAAAGGAGAGGTTGGAGGCAACTGGCTCATACAGGGGGGAGGAAGTGGAGAGGCAAAGCCAACAAGAGGAGGTAAGATTGGGGTTGGAGGAATTTACTGAGGTGAAGGCCGCTTGGATAAGGCCGAGGAGGGGAGAGGAGTAATGAGAGGGGGGCAGAAAAGGTTGGGGTGGTGGTGTTGGCGATGCGCTGTTTGTAGCTGAGGTGCGGTTTCCAGATGCGCTGCTTGTAGTTGAGGTGCGGCTGGAGGGCTTTCGAGCGCAGGTTTCTTCGACTCTGGAGACAAAGGTGGCGAAAGGTTTACTCGGCTCCTGGAAGAGCTTGGTGAATTTATTAGGCCGACAGGCAGAGCAGTTGGCAAACGCTCGTAAGGCGATTCCCCAAAGGATAGGCCAAAAGGTGGCAGGTGCATTAATATAGGCAGATGCATTTAGAAACGCTCCCGTGCCTAGATAGGCTTCGGGGTGATGATAGACTCCAGTGGCTGCGTCTTGCTCACTTTGCTTAGCTGCTTCCGCCTGGAAGTGAGCACGCCAATCAACAAACTGGCCGGGGTTAAGAATGGAACGGGCAAGCGAGGCCCAGTCTTGGGGGATGCAAAAGTCCATGGCGAGATCCTGCAGTATTTGGGAAGCGTATGGGCTACCTAACCCGTCCTCCTTGACGGCCCTGCGAAGCTGCTTAATAGTATCAGAGTCAATGGGATACCAGTCATACGGTTTCTGTGGTGTGGGGGTAAGGTTAAGAGGAAAGCAGTGAAAAGCACGAGAGAAAGGAGGACGCGCTTGCAGAGGGCTTGGCGCGGGAGTGGGGGTAGGGGGAGCATTGCCCCAAGGGTTGCCTTGAGGTGTAGAAGGCAGCCAGGGGTTGTTAGTTGGCAGGGTGGGAGGAGCGGCGGCAGCTGCCGGTAGCGGCTCCGAGGGGGAGCTCGCCGGAGGGGGAGGCGGAAGTGGGAGGCCCCAAGCGTCGCAAGAAGGCGGCGCGGTGGGAGTGGCTAAGGCATAAGATGGTGGACTAGCTCCGCCCTGTGAAAGGGCGGGGTAAAGCGCTTGCGGTTTCCGGCCCAGCTTAGGGCTGACGTCATCGCCGGAGCACTTCCTCCCCTCGATGGAAGAAGAAGGAGGAGGAGGAAGTTCGCCATCTTGGCGAGGCTCAGTGTTATTTTGTTTTTTGGGAGTCACTTCGAGCGCGTTGTTAATCTGCTCGACTAAGGACTCTGTGTCCGAATCGTGGTCTACATTAGTATCGCTGTCTGAATCTGTTGACTGGGTTGATAGGGCCTCCTTGGATTTAATGGGGCCTCGATCAGGGGGGAGGGAGCCTTGAAGGCAGGAGCGGACGGTTATTAAGGTGGGGAGCAAGCCGGGAGGGAAGCGCTTGCTCTCATGTTCCATGGCGTTGGTGACCCGATCAATAAGGCGATCATAAGTAACAGGGTCCCAAAGATGGCAAGTGGTGAGCCATGGGTTAAAGGGCAGCAGGAGGTCCCAGTATACTTGCAGCTGCCGGACAGACACCTTACAGCGATGTGTGTCTAGGAGACCGGCCAGAGCACGAACTTGGGGTGCTTGGCGTGCAGATAGACGATTACCCATAGCGGAGTGAGAAAAGAAAAAGGGGGGTTGATTATTGAGTAAAGAAAATGAGGTAAACCGTGGTCGCGAGGCCGAAGGAGACGGCGAGAATAGAAGGCAGGAGCCTCTAGTAGCGAGAGCAGTTTGGGGGGGCGGTCGCAAAGAGGCACACCGCGCCAAACAAGGAAACAAAGACACAAAGGACCACAGCAAAGTAATGGAGGGGAAGAGGGAAAGCTACTGGAGGAAGAGTGTTAGGAGGAATGGGGGGACATAGGAAGAGAAGACGAAAGGTAGTCGGGGGCAAAAGCCAGGTTAATGCAGGAAAGGAAGAGCGGCCCGGGCGCGGAGCGGCGTGGGAGAGGTGGCTCCAGACGTGGAGCGGCGAGGGAGAGGCGGCTCCGCGGGGCGGCGAGGGAGAGGCGGCCCTTACTTTGCAGGCGAGGAGAAGGGGAGCTGGAGAGGCGTCCGGGCGAGCGGGTGGTTTCACTGGACCGCTGCGTGGAGAGGACTTTTAATTCCAGGGGCCCCACGTTGGGCGCCAGTTGCGGTCGCAGTTGACTCGTCTGGGGGGGGGGGGGAGGTGGCGGCCGGTTGCCAAATCCTAGGCTCTCAGGATTGCTTGGAGGGTACCGGCGGCGGGGGCTCTTTCCCGGAGGCGAGGGCGAGGCGGGGGACTTGGCCAGGTCCCCGGCGGGGTGGCGTGCAAAGTATGGAGGGCGGCGAGAAAGGAACAGGCGGGACACGGTTCTTTTAGGGTGAAGAAGCCAAGAGAGTTTATTAGGGGAGAGTACAAGCTTATATCGGGCGTTTAGAGGGCGGGGTAGCTGTAGAGGTTAAAGGCTTGGATTGGTTCTGAGAGGGCGCGGAGGTTGATTGAAAAGGGGCGAGAGTTGCTCCGGTAACGGTGTCTGGCAACAATGTATGCGCACTGGTGGTAATGGGAGTTGCACTGGCAACGGGGAGTGTCCGGGCAAGATAAGGGGGTGGGGAAAAGGCGGTTCCCTCCGGCAAGCCTCCCCTAACAGTGTTATTTTGGGTGAGGAAATGGGGCCTGCCTCCGGCCTCACTTTCCCAGGCCCGGGGGGCTGCGGAGGGCGCTGTCGCCCGTGCCCACCACCCTCCCCAGGGGCTGATCAGGTCCCCCAGCCCAGGCCCGCCAAGGTGAAGCACGTAATCAGTGTCCCGCAAACCAGGGAGTGATGCTGAGATGAAAGGGTTCTGAAGCAGCCTGGCCCAGTGGAACGGATTACAAAGCCCCCAAGCAGGGGTCTCCAACCCCCTGAGCTCTCCCAATGATCATCTTTCGGTGAGGGTGTGAAGTGCACTGGGGGTGGGGTGGGGGGGACTCGCAAAACTGAGACGCGTGGCCTGGAGCTGTCACATCATCTGACTTTTAAACCCTTTTCCGCTTCACTAAGACGGTGTCTATCTTGGTACTGCCCCAATCTGAAGAGGCAGTTCTGAGACGGATAAACTCTTTCCCATGGGTGTGCATTAGGAAGGGAACTGGTTCCTGTATTTAATTGTACTCTTAATATTTGTGTCTCCCATGCCCTGTTACATAAACCTCAACCACCTGAAGACAGCTGGCCTGAAGGAGCAGCAGTCGGAGCCTGCCTGGGGCACCCGGAGCGCACACATGCCCTCGGTGGCCTCGGAGCAGACACGTGCCCTCGGTGAACTGGGAGCACACAGCTCTGTGTAACTTGTCCCCCACACTTTTCATTTCATTTTTGTCCCCGAGAAGGAGAGGAGAGGATGGAGTGGAGTTTTCAGAAATCCAGCTCAGAAGGAAACACCAGGGGAGCTCCACGTAGCCACGTGACTCAGCCTGGGACGCTCGGGTCCCCTCCCTGCCCGTGGGACCCCGTGTGCTTTCCCCGCCGCGGGCTGCACCCCCCACCACCCCCGCCTGCGTCTTTGGAAGGTTTTGGACACTCTGGGGCAGGAGCGCAGGCGGCTGAGGGTGGCTCTGCTTTGGCTCTGTTGTGTTCGTCTGCCACCCCCGTCACACACCCTCCCACATCGTCATCGGCAGGTGGCTCGATTGCCTAAGTCGACCGGGTCAGGCCCGGTTCAAGGATGAAGCCAGAGCACCCAGGGCATGGGCAGGGTGCAGAAGTCCACGAGCTGGAAGGGCCTGCGCCAAGCAAGTTGCATGCCTTCCTCCAGCTCCAAAGTGGTTTTCAAGCATCCTTTGCGATGCACGATTGCTCTGTCAACAGGGAAAGACAAACCAATTAAACCTGGGCCGTGTTTGCCGTGACACTATTTCAATTCACTCACCGCGCATAGCTCTTGGCTTTGGGACAAAAACGGGGATGTGTTCGAGACGCAGCCCCTGGGGGATTCCCAGCACCCACAGCAACCCAGGAGAAGGGAATTCGCTCAACACCTGCCCCAGCACCTGCCAATCCAGGTCACAGACAGCCAGGCCCCAGAGGACCCTCCATGCCTGATCTGCCAGCTGTGCCCAGGGGATCCCAGCTCCATCCCAGATCCCCCCAGCTGTGCCCAGGGTACCCCAGATCCCTCCCTGATCCCCCCAGCTGTGCCCAGGGGATCCCAGCTCCATCCCTGATTTCCCAGCTGTGCCGAGGGGATCCCAGCTCCATCCCAGATCCCCCCAGCTGTGCCCAGGGGATCCCAGCTCCATCCCTGATCCCCTCAGCTGTGCCCAGGGGATCCCAGCTCCATCCCAGATCCCCCCAGCTATGCTCAGGGGATCCCAGCTCCATCCCTGATCCCCTCAGCTGTGCCCAGGGGATCCCAGCTCCCTCCCTGATCCCCTCAGCTGTGCCCAGGGGGTCCCAGCTCCCTCCCTGATCCCCGCAACTATGCCCAGGGGATCCCAGCTCCATCCCAGATCCCCCCAGCTGTGTCCAGGGGATCCCAGCTCCATCCCTGATCCCCTCAGCTGTGCCCAGGGGATCCCAGCTCCATCCCAGATCCCCCCAGCTGTGCCCAGGGGATCCCAGCTCCCTCCCTGATCCCCCCAGCTGTGCCCAGGGGGTCCCAGCTCCATCCCAGATCCCCCCAGCTGTGCCCAGGGGATCCCAGCTCCATCCCAGATCCCCCCAGCTGTGCCCAGGGGATCCCAGCTCCCTCCCTGATCCCCCCAGCTGTGCCCAGGGGGTCCCAGCTCCCTCCCTGATCCCCCCAGCTGTGCCCAGGGGATCCCAGCTCCATCCCTGATCCCCTCAGCTGTGCCCAGGGGATCCCAGCTCCATCCCAGATCCCCCCAGCTGTGCCCAGGGGATCCCAGCTCCCTCCCTGATCCCCCCAGCTGTGCCCAGGGGGTCCCAGCTCCATCCCAGATCCCCCCAGCTGTGCCCAGGGGATCCCAGCTCCATCCCAGATCCCCCCAGCTGTGCCCAGGGGATCCCAGCTCCATCCCTGATCCCCTCAGCTCTGCCCAGGGGATACCAGCTCCATCCCTGATCCCGTCAGCTGTGCACAGGGGATCCCAGTCACTCGGGCAAAGGTCTGTCCTGGGGGGTTCTTGTGACCACCGTGCTTACTGCCGTGGCCCCCCCCCAGGCAGGCGGGAAGGCAGCTGAGGGAGCCCCACACCTCCTGCGGACCCCAGTGCGTGCTCCAATGGACTCAGGCTTCCTGTCGGGATCTGTGGCCGAGCCTGGGCACATGTCTAAGGTCCTGCAGACCCAGCTGCCCCATCCCTCTGATATGCTGGAAGAACCTGACTCTGGGCACAGAGCCTTCCAGGACTTTCTCCCCGTTGCCCCATCTGGCCGCTGTGTGGGGCCGCCCTGTTCTCGCTCCTCCTGCCCCCAGCACCTCTGCGTCCCTGTCCACAGACCTCGAGCAGGAGCCAGTGAACACCTGAGCCCGGGGGTCAGGGCACAGCGTTTCCAGGCAGCCTGGGAGAGGCACCTGCCGCAGGTGAGCACCTGAGGCCCCGTCTGGGCCCCTGCCGCTGGCTTGTGATGATGTCCAGACCCGGGTCCACCACTCTCCTGCCTGCTGGACAGGCCCCAAACATTGTCCTCTTGCACCTGCCGTGGACTGCTTTCCTCCGTACAACTCGTACCGTCCTGGGTAACAAGTGTGTCAGCACACCTGTGGTAACCTGGGGCCAGGCCTCAGACAACAGCTGCTCCAGCCCCTTGGTCTCTCTTGTGGGGTCACAATGGCCTCCCAGGGTGGCCTGAGGGAGGTGGGTCCCCCAGGGCAGTGGGTCCACAGGGAGGTGAGTGCGTAGGGAGGTGGGTCCCCCAGGCGGTGGGTCCACAGGGAGGTGGGTCCACGGGGTGGGTCCCGAGAGGCTGGATGCCCACATGGGAAGGGCACCCACTGTGGGGTCAGGGGCTGCCCGTGGCTGGTTGTCCCTGCTACCCTGTCCCTGGGGCCAGGTGCCCCACCCCACACCTTTACCAGGTTGCTCTACGGTGAGTGCAGCTGGTTCAGGGCCTGCTGGGTTGGGGGGCGGTTGTGACCTTGTCTGCATTCCTGAAGGACACTCACCCTCCCCGGTCACTCTGTTAGGAAGGGGACACCCTGCTTGTCATGTGGGGTTTGAATGTCACACAGCAGAATATTATTCACCCAGAAACAGGAAGGACGTTCTGATCTCACTACAATGTGGAGGGACCTCGGAGGCACGGTGCTGAGTGGAACGAGCCAGACACGAACCTATCAGAGAGGCTGTCTGGTTCTGTTGCTACCAAATGTCCACAACAGGTAGGTCTGTGGGGAGAAAAAGGGCTTCGTGGTTCCCCAGGGGCCTGGTGGGGTGGGGATTGGCTGCTTCATGAGTGGGATCTCCTTGGGGTGAGGAAAATGACCTGGCTCTGGATAAAAGTGATGGTTCCACAACCTTGTGACTATACCAAATGCCGCTTAAAAAAATACACCAACTCTTACAGATTTTAAAAAAGAAGAGCCACCCGCTATCCTCAGCTTGGGAAATCACAGATGACCCTTCAGGTTTTGTTTGTTTGCTGAGGATGTTTATTGACCGGGTGAGCGTTTACTGGTTGATCTGCTTGAGGGGCATTAGCTGGGGGCATTTGCTGACCAGATGAGCATTTACTGATGGTGTTGTGCTGAGATGCAGAGGACACAGGCCCTGCCCTCCGTGCTAGAAATAAAACAGCAATCTCTTTAGTTCACGACAGCATGAAAGGCAGTGGCACAAAGTGCTTAGCTACTGGGAGGACAGAGACGCTCCTGTCTCAGGGCAGCTGGGAGGGCTGCATGGTGGAGGCGGCATTTGAAGTGGGGAAAGGAAAGGAGTTCAACTCCTGCGGAGGAAGGGGTGAGATTTCCAGTAGAGGGAGTAGCTGCAGGAGAGAGACGTGTTAGTTTCTTGCAGCTGCTGTGACAAACTACTGCAAACCGGGTTAATTAAAACAGCAGAAATGTATTGTCTTCCAGTTCTGGGGGTCAGAAGTCGGAAATGGGTCTCCCAAGTCCACAATGGACTAAACTCAAGGCGTGGGTGTGGCGTTGCTTCTGGAGGCTGCAGGCTGAATCGTCTGCTCCGTTTTCCAGGCTCCAGGGACCCCCACATCCCTGGTCATGGCCCCTCCTCCATCCCCAAGGCCAGCGGCAGGGTCCAGTCCTGCCCACCCCCCCCCCCACTGCCACTGCCTCTTCTGCCCCCTCTCTGCCTTTAAGGGCCCTGGGATGCCCTTGGGCAGTCCAGGGTGCCTCCCCCACCCATCATAAGGGCCTCTCGCACAGCCCTCACTGCCCTCGCCGCTGCCCCAGCACACGCACCGTCCCAGGGATTCAGGTGTGGATTTCTGGGGCGCATTAATAGGTGCACCCCAGGCAGATGGGGAAGGAAGGGAGGCCAGAGCTCAGGAAGCTTCTCCAGAAGGTGAGGGAGGGCGGTTTTATTCCAGAGGCACTGGGGGTTCCTGAAGCTGTCAAGGTTGCTTGGGCATCAGCACCCCATTTTACAGACGCAACTGGGGCCATGGGCGTGTGGAGGGAGGAGGGGAGAACGGACAACTGGGGGCCAGTGAGGGGGCTGCAGGCTGGTAGGCAGAGGACTCTCAGTGAAAAGCAGGGAAGGGAGGGAAGGAAGGAGGGAGGGAGAATGGGGAGGAGGGAAGGAAGGACGGAGGGAGGGGAAAGGAAGGGGAAGGAGGAGGGCAAGAGGGAAAGGAGGGAGGGAAGGGGCAGCAGGGGATGGAAAGAGCTGAAGGACCTGGATCTGGAATGTGAGGGGGAGGAGAAAGCAGAGGTGATGGATGCACAAGGAGCTGCCCGGATGTCCACCTAGGACGACACCTGGCCCCGAGCGTTCCAGGGAGGAGAGGAGGGTGCTGGGGAGAGAAAGGGGGCGAAGCGGCCGGCATGAGGGGGCCATCCCCCAGGGACGTCAGGCCCTGAGGCGGTGCCTTGGCCAGCACTGGGCGGAGCCCACTGCACTTGTAACCACACACTCACCCCTTGCTCCAGTCCCGGTTTGCAGCCTGCCCTGGGGAGGAGGGTGCCCAGCATACCTGTTCCCAGTGGACGAGACGGCGGACACTTGGAGGACAAGACCAGCTGCGGGTCCTGAGTGGGTGTCCTGGTTGCAGGCAGGGTCAGCGTCCAAGGATGGCAGGGGTCCGTGGGGTGGGCGTGGCATTGGGGGTCCACGTGACAGACGGAGGCCCTGGCATCAGTCCTGATGCAGCACAGGGGCCACTCAGGGTGCCGGAGGCTGCAGAGGGCCGGCGCCCCAGGAAGGATGCAGAGCACACGCCGATCAGGTTTGCTCAGGGATCAAAGGCCTCACAGGCGCCACCAGAGATGTTGCAACCTGGGGCTCCGGAGGTGAAAGGGCCGAGAGCGAGGTCCTTCCTTGGGGTCGGGGTGACCACAGCAGGACGAAATGGGAGGAGGACAGATGAGTAGGACACACAGCCCAGTTTCCCCATCCTCACGGTTGGACATTGAGGATCCTGTGTGCACAGTAGGACATCTCGGTGTCCATGGGTGGGTCTCCCCTGTGAGGACTCTGCACACAGTAGGACATCTCAGTGTCCCTGGGGTCCCCTAACCCTAACCCTTCCCCATGCCCCAGGCAGGGCCGACTCCCAGTCCGCAGGAGCGAGGCCCCGAGTGTCTGCTTGGGCAGCTCCCTCCTACCCACCCGCAGCTCAGGCTGGGGTGAACCCGGGCTGGCCCCTCCTCCCCAGCCCTGGCAGGGGTGTGGGTGTCCGTGTGGCCAATCCCCGTAGGGCCGTGGCTTATGTGTGCTTGGGGAAGTATTTCTGGGCACAGTGTCCGTGGGGTGGCAGGAGGCTGGTGCAGCCAGGAGGAAGCGTGGCTTTCCCGGACCCGGAGGCTCAGGGAGGTGAGTGCCAGAGGGGTCTGAATCTAGGAGAGGAGGGGGCTGTGAGTGAGGACAGGGTGGGGTCAGGTCCCTGATGAGGCTGTGGGCTTGGGGTGGGACCCGCAATGGGCTTCGTCACATGTCACCCCTGAGACCCGGGGTCTGGTGGGGGCAGGAGGTGGGGTGCCCGGCGGCTGGTGCTGGGGCCCCCCGGGTGGGGTCGCCGCCAGGGAGCAGCCCCAGGGGCGCACGTGCCGCTGCTGTGCTCAGTGCTCAAGCCCCCCCCCCCCCGGGTTCAGAACGCGCGGCCAGCTGGGCCCCGGCCCTGCAGGGTGACTGAGTCGCTGTCCGAGTCTGTGTGGCCGCCAGCTTGGGCGATGGAGGCTGTGCTGAGGATTCTGACCGTTCCCACCGGGCCCCCGGCCGTGTCCAGGAGGACGGATGTGTGAGGCGGGGGAGGCTGGGAGAGGATGTGGGAGGTGGCTGAGCCTGGCCGCGTGTGTGCGCATCACCAGTGAGCTCACGGGACAGCTATTTCTTGATTCTCTGCTATGTGACAGTCACTGGCGAGGGGTGGAGCTGCCTGCAGGTGGAGGCAGCAGGTGGAGCTGCTCCAGGTGTGTTGTGGATGAGAGCTGGAATGTGGACCTCGGCTAACAGGGCCCAGCCGACTGTTTCAGGAAGAGGCCTGTGGGATCTTCCCTGCAGCCCCTTCGTCCTGCGTGGGTTCTGGAGACAAAGTGCAAAGGAGACCTGATGAGGAGGGGTCAGTCTTTCTAGGCTGGTAGAGGCAAGGCTTGTAAAGTTCCCGGGCGTGGAGCGGACCCCAGGTCAGGAAGGCCGCCGTCAGGGCAGGGGGGCCACAGCCCAGAGCTGCTCCTGGGTTTGGAGCTAACTGTCAGCTGTTGCTATTTGCACCCCAGATGCGCTGTCCTCGTGAGTCCGAGCGAGTTGCTCGGGAGGAGATGCAGTGAGGACGGTCCATGCGTCTGGGAAGGCAAGGGCCAGCAGAGGTGCAGGGTGTGTGTCCTGGCTGCAGGACAGTTGTCCTCCCTGCCAGGGGTGTCCCACCACCCTCACGCTGGGGCAGGAGGACGGGGTGGGGCCTCTGCTCCAGGGAATGCCCCCAAAAGCTTTTCTTCACCTCCCCTCACCTGCGTTTTCACCTGTCGTGGGAGCTGGACATAGACCCCCCTCCCGGTGGTTCTGCAGGTTCGGGGAGAAACACACAGCACAACATGCCCTGAGCCCTCAGGAAGTCTTCTCTGCCGTATCCTGAGTTGATGTAGCTTCTCCCTGTTATGGGATTGAAAGTCTCTGGTTGGAGAAAAACCTGGCCTAAAGCCGGGGCCGTCCTTCCCAGTTCAATGGTGAATGTCCTGTGGGGGACCATGAGCTGTGGACACCCCAGTGTAATGTAGCTAACCCTAATTATTTTCTTCCCGCCCTTCCTCTGGGCTCTTCCCTGAGAATCCATGTTCTGGTGGAATGAGAGGACAGAATGGAGCCACCCCAGAAGGTGGAAATCAGCCCCTGCCTCTTCCCTCCATGTGGCGCCCCAGGCCTTGTTCCGGATCTCGGTGAAGGTCATTCCTGGGAACTCCTGGGAGGCAGGACGATCATTGTGAGGAAACTGAGGCACCAAGAGGCTCAGGGTGGCTCCAGGCCCCCACGTGGCCATCAGGGGAGCCCAGCTCAGTGCACTGAGTTCTGTCTCTCCTTTGGGATCGACCAGCTGCAGTTTAACAGGAATAAGCCTTTAGTGCTGGGGTGGGAAGGGCAAATGTACACACAGACCAGCTGCTGTGCTCCTCAGCCTGCTGCAGAAGGGAGGGAAGAGGCACCCTCATGGTGCATAGCTGTGAGGCAGGAATCAGAGAGAGAAGAAGGGAGACCCGGGGAGCCTGGCCACAGGAGCAAACCACAGGGGAAGCAATTCCTACCAGGGCGTCACTGATGCACAGACGTGGTGCATTTTCTCCCGAGAAGGAGCCTGACACCCACCCTTCTCTGGGACCCTCCTCCCACCTGGCTGCCTGCCAAGGGGCCCCTGATGATCTGCTGGTACGGCCGGCTCTTAGGGACCCCCTTCCCGGCCAGCTGAGTCTGGCTGAGCCTAAGCTGTCGCCGAAGCCCATGGAGCCTGAGCTGTCACCGAAGCCAATCGAGCCTGAGCTGTCACTAAAGCCCATCGCGAGCATGACACTTATGTCCAGGGTGTAGGAGAACTGCATCCCCAGGGTTGGGGTTCTGTGCTTAGAGGGCTAAATTCCTAGGCTCTCTTTGCTAAGCCACCTGAATTCCTGATGGGATTTTTTTCCCTTTTCTGTGTCAGTGCAAATAAATTAAGTCCCAGGAATTATTTGACTCTAATAAAGGAATTGTTACTAGCAAATTGATCAGAGGGCACCCAAAGAACAGATGTAGTGGCACAAAAGGAAGGGCATCATTTCTCAATTTCTAAGTTTGCATTTTAGTTGGATTTCCCCAGAGGAACAATAAACACTTGTATAGATAGAAATTCCTGTGCCTGTAGGCAGGGAGGCAGAGGTGTTCTTAAAGAGTTGGGGATCCTGTATAGTGTCTGGGGTGAGAGCCGTTTATTCATGCACTCCACAACTACATGTTAAGGGTCAAGAATGTTGGTAAGGGGTGCAAGGTTTCTGTCACGGGTGACAGGAAAGATCTGGCAATGGAAGGCGGTGAGGGCCCTGGAATATCGTCAATGTGATTAATCTCACTGAAGGGTATCCTTAGGAGCGGTTTAGATGGGGAAGTTTATGTTGTCTATGTTTCCACAATTTAAAAAAAAAAAAGAGCAACTAAAGAGACAATGACAGTTAAATGCAATAGACGATCCTGGTGGGATCTATGAAGAGAGGAGAAAAGGCTCAAAGGGACATCACTGGGTCATATGAAAAAACTGGAACATAGAGTGTAAGCTTTGTATCAATGTTAAATTGCTTGAACTTGATAACTCCCTTAAGGTGGTTGTTACATAAGTAAATATCCTTGTTCTTAGGAAATGTACATAGAAGTATTAAGTGTTCAAGGAATGGAGCATGGTGTAAACAAACTACACTCAAGTTTCGGAAACTGGATTGATCAGATAGATAGATAGATACATGGACACATAAATAAATGATCTAAATAGATGACAGAGGTTATATTGATAGATGATAGAGATAGATAAATAGATGGATATAGATAGCTATTAGGTAGACATGGATAAATAGATGAGAGAGAGAATGTTACAGCAAGTGTGGCAAAATGTCAAAACTGGTGGATCTGTGGATCTGGGAGGGTGGGGTATGTTGATGTTTTCTGTAGGAGTTTCTGTTATGTTTGCAACTGTCCTGTAAGTTTGAAATTATTTCATGATAAGAAGTTTACAGAAAGAGCAGTACATGCTGAGGAGGTGCAGTAGGGGTGCTGGGAAGGGGCTCCGGCAGGTGAGGTCCCTGTCATCAGAGGACTCTGGAACTTGTGTGGGGGTCTGTGTCTGTCAGGGATCTCCAGGGAGACAGACCCACAGGATGTGTGTGTGCACAAGTGTCCATGTGATGTGCACGCAAGTGTTCATGTGGTGTGTACACGTGCATGCATGTGGTGTGTATGTCCATGTGGTGCGTACACATGCATGCATGTGGTGTGTATGTCCATGTGGTGCGTACACATGCATGCATGTGGTGTGTATGTCCGTGTGGTGTGTACACGTGCATGCATGTGGTGTGTATGTCCATGTGGTGTGTACACGTGCATGCATGCGGTGCGTGTGTATGTCCGTGTGGTGTGTACACGTGCATGCATGTGGTGTGTATGTCCGTGTGGTGTATACACGTGCATGCATGTGGTGTGTGTGTATGTCCATGTGTACGTACACATGCATGCATCTGGTGCGTGTGTATGTCCGTGTGGTGTGTGCGCATATGTGTCCGTGTATATATATACATATACGTATATGGAGAGAGCTGTTTTGAGGAACTGGCTCTGTGCCCACGGAGACCTGCCAGTCAAGCAGTCACACCTGGAGCTGCTGGCCACAGGCCTGGGGTCGGCCACAGAGTCCTGAGGGTAGGGTCACCACTTCCAGCCTGGGGCCTAACTCATCCCGCGTGGTAGAAACTGGCATGGGGAAGACCCACTCGATGCCCGGCTCATGAGCATCACGGACCTCCCCCCCATGCCAGTCTGGGGTCCCGTGTCCCCTGGGTAGGTCTCAGGCAGGTGTGTGATCCCACGTCCACTTTGTGGGGCTGGGGCCCCGTGAGCACCCAGGGGTGGGCTGGGGACAGTCCCCTCCTGGAGGACACTGGAAGGCAGTGTGTTAGCTGAGACGCTGTGGTGGGAACTGGGGGTTTGCCTTGGAGGTGGAAAGGTGGAGGCAGGTGTGTCCCTGGAGCCTCCGAACGGGGCTCTGGAGAAGGACAGGAGGGGGCCCCAGTTCTGCAGAGCTTGGGGTGCTGGACAGCAGGGGACCCTCTCGGAAAGAGCCAGAAACAGGCCCGGGCTGGGCTGCCCTGACCACGAGGGGAGAGACCGACCTCCAGCCTCTGAGCAGCCGCTGAGGTCCGGGGACAGCCTCTGAGGGCCCCCAGTGCCTCTCATGCTACAGCCTGCAGTGCACCCCCAGCTCTGCGGGGTGACGCGACCATCCCACTCCACTTCCCAGAGGGGGTCCGGGTGCGG
Source organism: Choloepus didactylus (assembly GCF_015220235.1). Taxonomy (NCBI): domain Eukaryota; kingdom Metazoa; phylum Chordata; class Mammalia; order Pilosa; family Megalonychidae; genus Choloepus; species Choloepus didactylus. The sequence continues at coordinate 1,072,765 of NW_023637623.1, read as the reverse complement.
GGCTCCGGAGTGGGGGCGGGGAGTGTCCGTGGTTTGCTCCGAGCTCTGCGGGGTGACGCGACCATCCCACTCCACTTCCCAGAGGGGTCTGGGCGCGGGGCTCTTTCCTCCTCCCTCCACTCTCCCCTCCCCCCCCCCTCCCCCTTCCCCTTCCCCTGCCATCCCCCATCTCTTTGTCTCTCTCCGCTCTCAGGGTTTCTTCCTCCCTGAGATCCTTTTTTGCTCTCCCTGTACTTCGGAGCAGCCACCCTCTCCCCAGGGACATCTGTCTGCTCTTTTCTTTCAAAGACACAAGCCCTGGGTGACAAGACCCCGCATTTGTGCAGCCCGTTGAGCTCTGCCGACCCTCGTTTCCTGCCTCAGGTCACCGGCCGGGACCCCGATGGGCGGACGGCTGAGTGCGGCCAGCAGCTTCCCGCGCCTGCGCTGCGCGCACGCGGAGTGGATGTCGGAGCTGCTCCCGGGACTCTGGGACCTGCCGCTGCACCACCTGTCCATCCCAGGTGAGGGCGGGGCCGGGCGGCCGGGGCGGCGCTTCTGCGTTTCCAAGCTGGGATCCTTCCTGGAATCGGGCTGGGATCCGTCCTGGTGTCTGAAGGCCCCACGAGGCTGGGCGCAGGCCCTCGCCCCTCCAGGGCTCCCCTTGGGGCTCGCCCCCCAGGATACCCCACCAGATCTGCGCTTTAGCCAGAGGGGTGGGGCCCGTCCTCCCTCCACGTGGGTCCTTCCTCCATGCACATGTGCTTGCACGAGGGGCCTGAGCCTGCTCCTGCACCGGCGGAGAGGAAGGCACAGGAAGGCACCGGACAACATCCTTGTGCGCTTTCAAATAAGCATTGCATGGTTTTGCTGAGGGATAATGGACTTGCATCCTCTAATTTTTACCGCTTTATTGAGCTATAATTCACCTTCCATGCAATTCAACATCTAAAGTGCACAATCCAGTGGTTTTGGTGCATTCACAGGGTTGTGCAGCCAGCTCCACCACCAATTGTAGAGCATTTTCATCACCCCTAGAGAAGCCCCATATCCCTCAGCCGCTCCCCACCTCTGCGCTAGGCACCATCTCCTCTGCTTTCTGTCTGAATTTGCCCATTCTGGGCATTTCCTCATCTGCAACGTGTCTTTTGGGTCAGCTTCCTTCACTCAGTATCATGTTTTCGAGTTTCATCCTCGTTGCAGGATGTATCGGAACTTTGTTCCTTTTCACAGCTGAGTAACGTTCCTGTGCGTGGAGGGAGCACATTTTGTTTTCCGTTCATCTGTTGAGGGACCCTGAGGTTTCTTCCACTTCTGACCGTTGCAAGGACACTGCTCTGGGAAAATTCACTGACCCTTATTTTTCAAAGGAGAAGCTGCCCCCTTTCTGCAGAAGTCCTGGCTTGTTGGCTTTAGTCCCAGAGTCTGGGGATCACGGGGTTCCACGACTGCAGTGCAGCAGCTGGTGGCGATGCAGCGGTTTTGCTGGCGAAGCCAGGGCCCCTGAACCGAGCTCTGCACTCTGGCCGGTGGCCTCAGAGAGCAGCGAGCACCCCCAGGGTCGTCTCCGTGACCCCGAGCCCCAGGCAGGCCACGAAGGACAGAGATGACTGTAGCGGGGAGATACCGACCCCCTAGTCCGAGCACTCCGGAACCTCAGGCGGGGCCTTGTTTGGAAATAGGGGCTTTGCGGATGAATCAAGTTACGACGAGGTAGTGTTGGGCTCAGGTGGGCCCTGAATATGACAACAGCTGTCCTGATAAGGAGAAGAGACGGACACACAGAGGAGGAAGGAAGACAGAGCAGGGACCAGGGAGAGGCAGCCCCAAGCCAAGGGTTGTACTGTCACCGGAATCTGGAAGGGGCAGGACGGAGCCAGCCCGGGGCCTCCAGGGGAGCAGGCACTGCCAGCAGCTCGACGTGGACATCTGGCCTCGTGTCCAGGAGAAAGGATGCTCCTGCTGCTCTCAGTGGGCTGGTTTGTGGTGACCTCTCACAGAGCTGCAGGGAGCTCATCCCCATGGGGCCACGAGAGGGTCCAGCTCTGGGCTCTGTGGAGACCTGGGTGGGGGGCTGGCGAACCTGGCCCAGGCCCCAGCTCGGCTCTCGATGCTTCTCGGGTCCCCCCAGTCTGCCGACTTTCACTGGGTCATTTCCCAGGCTGGGTGCTGTGCTAGGAGGCCTCCTGTTTGCTTCCCTAAAGCCTTTGCTTTCAGAAATCCCCATATGGAAACAGGTTGGCAGCTTGAAGAATTTATTTCAGGTAAAGTTCTGATGGCTATTAGGTCGGAGTCATTCAAGAATCTGCACAACGCAGAGAGTCAACGTTTAAGTATAAAGTTTAAGATTTATTAGAGGAAGAAAGCAGATGGGAGCCAGCGAAAAGAAAGAAAATGGCTCCAGCTCTCTTTCTGAGAGCGGCATTTTTAAAAGGATAAACCACGTGGGGAGGGAAGGGTGTCCTGTGCTCATCACCTTCTGAGCTGACTGGTTGCTAGGACTCTAACACACAACTCTTCTTTGATGTGCACTGTATTATCTATGTGGAGGAAGCAGGCCTTTTGGATTGCTTGTGGTGGTTCATCTTATGGACCTATCTGATCTTGTCTTATCCACCTTTTGGGGTTGAGGCACCACTGCGACTGGGATTTCTAAAACAGCCTTTAACCCTTAGTTTATGGTGCACCTGGTATCTATGAGATAAGCAGCAGGGCCCCTGGATCAGACACTCCTTCTGGGACTTTTTTCTGGGGTCTGACAATCGCTGCTCCTGTTTCAGAGGGGTTGTGATGAGTCCCCTCTTCGCTTGCCCTTGGCTCGCCCTCCTGTCCCTGCAGTGGACCCCAGAGCTCTCCCTCTGTCCTTCCTGAGGATTCCCCTCCATCCCAGGAAACTCAGTCCAGGACGAACCTGAAAACCATCGCCTAGTCCACTGCACACAAAGGGTTACCCTTCTTAGCATGGAAAGCGTTCTTAAGAACTCTTAAGGGCAGCAGGGCAATTCAGATAAGAAGGAATGGAAATGAAGAAGGAATACTTCAGAACTGCCCAAACCCATTAGTCGTGGACAAATGCAGAGTAAAACAAGGACATTCCTTTTCACTGGGCACATGGGAGAAATCAGAGAGGTTCCCAATGCCAAGTATGGATCCGAATGGGGGTGCTCATTGGCCCCCTCGGGTGGGAGAGAAAACCCAAACCCTGTCGAGGGCAGAGCAGGTAACTGTGCTCTCTGGCTGCTTGGCTCAGAAACTCCCGTTCCAAGATTTAATCTGAAGGAAGCAGCAGGTGGGCGTGCACAACACACACCCAAGTATTTGCTGCAATGTTGCAGCAATGTTCCCATATGACTGGAAGAATAGAGAGCTGATGTTTGCTCTAGCAATTAGCATGTATCACAAACTGGGTGGCTGGAAATACAGGAACTTGGTCTCTGCCAGTTCTGGAGCCAGATTCCTAAAGCAAGGTGTGGTCAGGGCCGAGCTTCCCCAGGAGGCTCCAGGGGGGGCTCCTTCCTGCCTCTTCCAGCTCCTGGGGGCCCCAGTGTCCCTTGGCTTGTGGCTGCGTCACCCCAGCTCCACAGCACCCCAGCTCTGCATCACCCCAGCTCTGCGTTTCCCCAACCCAGCATCCCCCCCAGCTCTGCTCCGTCTTTGCATGGTTTCCCGTCTCCTCTCTATCATCTTCTCTTCTCACTCTTTAAGGACACTTGTCACTGGATTTAGTCCTCCCCCCCACCCCCAACCAGGATGAGCTCCTCACCTTGAGACCCTAAATGATCACATCTGCAAAGACCCTGCTTCCAGAGAAGGTCCCTCTCCATGGCTCCAGGTGGACGGGAAGTCCTGAGGTCCCTCTCTGATGGGAAGTCCTGAGGTCCCTCTCCTTGGCTCCGGGTGGACATTCCCACCGAGCACGTGGTGTCATGGCCACAAGCAGAGGCCCGGGGTGGGGGTGACTAACACACACCCTGTCCCTGTGGTTGCTTCCAGGGAGCCACGACACGATGACCTACTGCCTGAGCAGGACGTCCCCTGTCTCCCGCAAGGAGTCCTGGCTGCTGCAGCTTGTGTCTAAGGTGGTGCCCTGTGTCATGCAGCCGGTGGTGCTGAAATGGTCCATCACGCAGGTCAGGGCCCCGCGGGGTCCGGGGTGCTGGGGAGGGGTCAGAACCGCTTCCTCCTCGTGGGTGAGCAGCTCTCCGCAGCACGCACAGAGCGCACGTGTCCCCCGCGGGGTCCCTGGGCTGGGTCCGCCCTCCGGCCTCCGGGGACAGCGCGGCCTGGACTCGCAGCGCCTGTGTTTCCGGAGCAGCCGCGTCGCTCCCCGGAGACCAGACCAGGAGGCAGTGCCGGGCCCCTGTAACCGTGAGTTTAACTTTTTGAGGAACTACCAGGCTGCTTTCTTTCTTTTTTACTCGCTTTTCTCCTGGAGTTGCAGCCCCGGGCAGCAGGGAGCTGTGGCGGGGAGGAGGTTGAGTCCGGGAATGTCGGGAGACCACCTTCCCAGAGGGTAGGAGGCGGGCAGCGCCCAGCTCAGCCACAGCAGGGGCAGCGCCCGCTCAGTCCCCAGGAAGTGGCCCAGGGGCTGGGGGAGTGCAGGGAGGGACCAGACCGGAACCGGGAGGGATCCGTCCGACAGAAATAATCAGGAAGCAGTGCAAGGCTTTGTTCTTAAACGTCCTAAGAATTATGGAACAACCATGTGATGTGACGTTTTGCTGAACTTAGTACTGATTTTGTAGGGAATATGCAATGTCAGAAAATGCTTAACACAGAATGTTAGTAGAGAGAATTAGAATATGGAAGATGCGAGGATAATTTACATCCGGTAACACGAATGCCTAGGAAACAATACAGAAAGGGAAAACACAATCCTTGTTTAGGGTAATGGGCAGCTATATTATTTTATCCCATGGTTCAAACAGCCGATTAGGATTATATCCAAATTGCACTATTCTCTTCTGAAGTTTATACATTTTCCAAATATTAAAAGAAAATAAGATGCTGTGGAAAACAGCTTGGTGGTTCCTCAAAAATTAAACATAGATTTACCATACGATCCAGTAATCCCACTTCTAGTTAAATACCCAAAGAACTGCACAGCAACGTTCATCACAGTTCTTCACAGTAGCCGACAGGTGGAGCAGCCCCAGTGTCCACGGGCAGGGGAAGGGAGGCACGGAATGTGTCCCATCCGTACCACGGGGTGTGACTCAGCCACTAAAAGGAATGGAGTTCTGGTGCACCCTGCAACATGGATGGACTTTGAAAAAATTACGCTACGTCAAAATATGCCAGACACAAAAGAGCACATATGGCTCCAATTGTGTAAAACATTTAGAATAAGCAAATTCATAGAGTCAGGAAGTAGACTGCAGGTTACCAGGGGCTGGGGGCAGGGGGAAATGGGAAGTCAATGCTTCAAGGGACAGACTTTTTGTTTTCTTTTCTTTTTCTGAAGTTTTCTGTTTTGAGTGCTGACAAAGCTTGGGTAATGGACGGTGGTGATGGTCACACAACATTGTGAAAGCCACTGAACTGCACACTTAAAATGGTTAAAATGGCAAATTTTATGCTATATGTTTGTTACCACACACAAAAAAAGCTTTTTGTTTAATAAAACAAACAAACAAACAAAAAACAACCAAGCACATATTTCACCAGCTGAAGAAATGCACCATAAACACTGCACCAAAACACAAACAACTTACAGGAAATCGTTGCCTCCAAGTGGGGGTCAGGATTGTACCCCCTGGTACCCACGCCAAGGGAGAGGGCTTGTTTTTTTTTTCTTTTTTTAAATAGTACACTGCTCTGTTTGCAAAAACAAAATAAAAAACAAAATAGAAAAACTAAGTCTTTGGAAACAGAGGCCTCTCTGTGCCTGGAGGGTGCTCTGCTGGGGGAGACTGTTTCCTTTCCCTTTGTTTTAAATTTATATTAATTTTTGCTTTTTCTATAATTATTTTGGGGGAGAGGAAAGTACCATTTTTCCCTTTTATTCTATCTTCATATTAATTTTTGCTTTTTTTGAGTATTATGTTGTGGGAAGGGGATAGTATTGATTTCTTGTACTTTTTGGTTTTAATATTAACTTTTTCTGTTTGTGTAGAAGGGAGAGTTCCATTTTCTTTTACTTTTTATGTTATTTTTTACTTTTTCCACTATTTTTTGTGTAGCGTGCCATGTTCCCCCTTTATTCTAACTTCGCACTGATTTTTGTTTCTTTCTAGTATTATTTCCTATGGCGGGAACTGTACCATTTTCTTAATTTTTAAAAATATTGTGTCACTTTTTCTATTATTTTGTGTAGAGGGGAGAGTATGATTTTTTCGCTGTATTTTTTGCTTTTTTTATAATTATTTTGTGTAGAAAGGAGGGTACCATTTGCTTTTTATGTTAATACTGTTTTTTACATTTTGCATTATTGTTTTGCTCAGTGCCTTTTCACGCATTACCTTGCAGTCTAGGGGTTGGAAATGTGAAGTAGGTCGGGGGGCTGGTTCCTTCTGGAGGGTGGGGGAGACCCTGCGGTTTGCCTTGTGAAGTCCCCAGAGGCTGCCTACAGGCCTGGCTCCCGCTGCCCCATCCCACCCCTGCTCTGCTAGGACATCCCTCTGCTCCCTCTGCACCACCCTCACATTGCTCTCCACCCCCCACTTATCAGGACTCTGGTGGTGACATCGGGAAACTCCTAAATCCAGGATAATCCCCTGTCCCAGATCCTTGATTTCAATCCACCTGCAAAGTCCCTTTTGCCAGGCGAGGAAACGTAATTCCCAAGTTCCAGGGGTCAGGACGTGGAGCTCTTTAGGGGCCATAACTTCGCCAACACACAGAGCAAAGCGGGCAGGTGTAAGGAGCCTCATACGAGTGGCACCCACTGTAGCCTCCATGTCAGGAAGGAATGTAGAGTTGTGGGATTGTGGAGAAGCAGGGGAGACTGGAGAAGCAGGGGAGACTGGAGAAGCAGGGGAGACTGGAGAAGCAGTGGGGTGATGTGGAGAAGCAGGGGAGACTGGAGAAGCAGAGGTGACTGGAGAAGCAGGGGAGACTGGAGAAGCAGGGGAGACTGGAGAAGCAGTGGGGAGATGTGGAGAAGCAGGGGAGACTGGAGAAGCAGGGGAGACTGGAGAAGCAGGGGAGACTGGAGAAGCAGAGGAGACTGGAGAAGCAGTGGGGTGATGTGGAGAAGCAGGGGAGACTGGAGAAGCAGAGGTGACTGGAGAAGCAGGGGAGACTGGAGAAGCAGGGGAGACTGGAGAAGCAGGGGTGATGGGAGAAGCAGGGGAGACTGGAGAAGCAGGGGAGACTGGAGAAGCAGAGGAGCCTGGAGAAGCAGGGGTGATGGGAGAAGCAGGGGAGACTGGAGAAGCAGGGGTGACTGGAGAAGCAGGAGTGACTGGAGAAGCAGGGGTGACTGGAGAAGCAGGGGAGACTGGAGAAGCAGAGGAGCCTGGAGAAGCAGGGGTGATGGGAGAAGCAGGGGAGACTGGAGAAGCAGGGGTGACTGGAGAAGCAGGAGTGACTGGAGAAGCAGGGGTGACTGGAGAAGCAGGGGAGACTGGAGAAGCAGGGGTGATGGGAGAAGCAGGAGTGACTGGAGAAGCAGGGGTGACTGGAGAAGCAGGGGAGACTGGAGAAGCAGAGGAGCCTGGAGAAGCAGGGGTGATGGGAGAAGCAGGGGAGACTGGAGAAGCAGGGGTGACTGGAGAAGCAGGAGTGACTGGAGAAGCAGGGGTGACTGGAGAAGCAGGGGAGACTGGAGAAGCAGAGGAGACTGGAGAAGCAGAGGAGACTGGAGAAGCAGAGGAGCCTGGAGAAGCAGGGGTGATGGGAGAAGCAGGGGAGACTGGAGAAGCAGGGGTGACTGGAGAAGCAGGGGTGACTGGAGAAGCAGGGGTGACCGGAGAAGCAGGGGAAACATGGAGATGGAAAGTGCAGGTTCTGGAAAGGAGCAGCCCCTGCTCGGATCTGCGATTGCTGCTGTGTGGAACCGCTGGCCTCTAGCTGGAGGAGACAGGAACCCGACTGTGCAGATAGCTCAACGGTGTCATTTTTTCCCCTTATTCTACCATCATAGGAGCCTTTGCTTTTCCTGGTGTTATTTTGGGGTGCGGTGGCCCCTTGCCCAGCTGTGACAGCCCCCTCCTCTTCACTGATCTGGCACCCGCAGTCCCTGGGCCTGTCCTGGTGCTGATAAGGCCGGGCAGGAGGCTGTGCCCGGGCAGGGCCCTGGTGGCCCTTCCTGGGACTACCTGGGAAGAGGGTGAGGGTGAGGCGACAGGGGCGTCCCCAAGGGCAGGGTCCAGCCCAGGGTTGGAGGTGGGGGCGGGGGGCAGTGCCCTTTCTGCAGGGGCGGGGCCAACCCGAGCTGCCTCCCGGGACGGAGCCGGGCAGACGGCGTGCACCCGCGCGGCAGGCCGTGCCTTTCCTGGGACGCTTGCGTCCCTCGGCTGAACGCAGCCGCCCTTCCCAGCACTTCGGCGGGGGTCTCCCAGGAGGGGCGGCGCTTTCCGCATGCAGGCCCCTCCGCAGGCGCGCCCGAGCCTCGCGCCTTCACGAGCGGCCTCTGCCCGCAGGTATTGACCGTCAAGGAGCAGCTGGACACCGGCGTGCGCTACCTGGACCTGCGCATCGCGCACATGCTGGAGGGCTCCAAGAAGAGCCTACACTTTGTGCACATGGTCTACACCACGGCGCTGGTGGAGGTACCGCCCGCGGGGAGCGGGCGGGGAGGGGGCCCAAACCAGGTGCAGGCGGGGAGACGCCGACTTGCAGCAGCCGCCTCGCGCCCAGCGCGTCTTTCCAGAGCCAAACCCGGGGTCCACTGTTGCTCAGAGGTGGTTCCACCCCAGCGGCCAGTGGGAAGCCGAGGGACGGCTCCACGTGTCACGGCCAACGCTGGTCACGCAGGGAAAGATGTGCTGAGTGTTCAGATTCACACACACGCAGCGATGCGCTGGGGGGCGGGGTGGTGGGGGAGCCGGGGTGTTTGCAGCATTTCCAAGAATGCTGACACCCTCCACTCAAACATCTTTCCCGGCACCAGGGCAGACCTTGATGCTCACCCAGGATGTCTTTCTGTGCTTCACCTCCACCAACCATGCACGATTTCTGAGCTTGCTTCTGGTATCCTAATTTCCCAAGCGCCCCTTGGACTTCTGCAAAGTGGGTCCCTGGTTCATCTCCCTAACTCCAGTTTAGGCTTTTTTCAATCCATTCTCTAGCTGGCTGCCAGAGGGGCATTTCAAAAATCCATATTTGCTTCAGTTACTATCCTGCTTAAAACCTGCCGACAGCTGCCTGTATCCACCTTGCACGCCCCATGATCTGGAATCATGTCCTGCAGGCTCTCCCACCACTGCCCTATGCTGGCCTGCACACTCGCACCATGGCCTGCACACTCGTATCTCTCCCAGGTCCTGCACCTTTGCACATGCAGTGCCCTCAACTGCAGTGTGCATGCACATACATGCATATACACATGCATGCACATGTATGCACACCCCCACATACGTGTATGCACATGCACGCACCCCCACATGCACACACATGCATGCACATGTAAGCACACCCCACATGCACACACGCACGCATGCACATGTAAGCGCACCCCACATGCTCATACACGTGTGCACAGGCATGCACACCCCACAATGCACATACGCACGCATACACATGTAAGCACACCCCCACATGCACATCACGTGCATGCACATGTATGCACACACCCCACACATGCACACACACACTTTACCCAGACAACTTGTGCTCTTCTTTTCCCCTTGCTGAGCTGTCCCCCTACCCCAGTGGCTTCTACCCCCAGCTGTCTTCCCCTGGGCAGTGAGAGGCAGGATTGTGGGGCTGCCTGCTATGCAAACAACGTGTTCTGCTGCGGTCGCAGTTGATTCGTCGGGGGGGGGGGTGGCGGCCGGTTGCTAAATCCTAGGCTCTCAGGATTGCTTGGAGGGTACCGGCGGCGGGGGCTCTTTCCCGGAGGCGAGGGCGAGGCGGGGGACTTGGCCAGGTCCCCGGCGGGGTGGCGTGCAAAGTATGGAGGGCGGCGAGAAAGGAACAAGCGGGACACGGTTCTTTTAGGGTGAAGAAGCCAAGAGAGAGAGAGAGCTTTATTAGGGGAGAGTACAAGCTTATATCGGGCGTTTAGAGGGCGGGGTAGCTGTAGAGGTTAAAGGCTTGGATTGGTTCTGAGAGGGCGCGGAGGTTGATTGAAAAGGGGCGAGAGTTGCTCCGGTAACGGTGTCTGGCAACAATGTATGCGCACTGGTGGTAATGGGAGTTGCACTGGCAACGGGGAGTGTCCGGGCAAGATAAGGGGGTGGGGAAAAGGCGGTTCCCTCCGGCAAGCCTCCCCTAACAGTGGTATTTTGGGTGAGGAAATGGGGCCTGCCTCCGGCCTCACTTTCCCAGGCCCGGGGGGCTGCGGAGGGCGCTGTCGCCCGTGCCCACCACCCTCCCCAGGGGCTGATCAGGTCCCCCAGCCCAGGCCCGCCAAGTTGAAGCACGTAATCAGTGTCCCGCATTCTGCATCCTCCCCCACCACGTTCTGCAAGCCCCCCCATGTGATTGACACATGCTCTGAGTGAATTTGGAATGAATGAGTGAGCACTGCTTAGAAGTGTGGGGAGTGGTGTTTCCCTGAGCCCTAAAGGATTTCACTCTGGTTTCTTCCCCTTCCCAGGATACACTCACAGAAATTTCCGAGTGGCTGGAGAACCACCCGCGGGAGGTGGTCATTTTAGCCTGCAGGAATTTTGAAGGGATGACCCAGGAGCTGCATGAATACCTCGTGGGCTGCATCAAAAACATCTTTGGAGACATGCTGTGTCCCCGAGGGGTGAGTGGGGGCCGCCCTACCCTCCCAGCATTTCTCCTGGGCCAGGCGGGCAGTGGGACTGCGATTCCTACGCGGTGGTCTCAGGGTGGGATCACTGCCTTAAATCTGGAGCCAGAAGGAGCCATTTACCAGGGTCGTCTTGGTTCCCACTGTGAGGAGGGCGCATGTGCTTTGCCTGCTGTGGGCAGTTTTCATGTCTGAAGTTCGACTTGAGGCTGGAGCCAGTGTCCATAAATCTATGACTTGCTTAGAAATTATCCCAGCATTTTGATTCCATATGCACCAGTGAAAGCCGTCCAGCATACGTTCTCCGCCTTGTTGGCGGGAGTGACACTGTTCCCTGATATCCAGGAAGCTGGGAAAGTTCAATCCACTCCACTTTGGGGTTGAGGTTGTGGTTACATTCACGAACTCAAACACCTTCACATTTGGCCCTTCTCCGATTACATCCTTTGAGACTAAGAAAAAGAAACCCGGTCCTTGAGTGTGGTGCTGCTCTAGGAGAGCAGACAGCACTGCGGCCAGTACCGTCCAGTCACTGAGTGTCCAGGAGCTAACGGAGGAGTGCGCCCAGCTCCTGGGGTGCGTCTGTGACTGATTTGGGGACCATTGTTGATGGAGGGGCCTGGGCGGCTGCACTGCGAGCACAGTGGACGCTGTGGGTGCCATGCCGTGATGTTCCCTTCCTGCACAGACAGCTCCGTGTCCCCTGAATGGAACACAGAATAAAAATCCATCTTATTACTTACACCAGGAACTCACCGAGGGGAGTTGGCTCAAATACCTCGATGTGAGCTTGGGGTTTGTAATTTTAAAGAAAAATGCTGATGGTGTCCCAGGCGCCAGCCCTCCCCTCCACCCCCATATGGCCCTCGAACTCACCCCCAGGTGCCCCCCAACCTTGCCCCCAGATGACCCCCGACCTCGCCCCCAGACGACCCCCAACCTCACCCCCAGATGACCCCTGAACTCACCCCCATATGACCCCAGACCCCGCCCCAGATGACCCCTGACCTCACCCTCAGACTCCCCCAGACTGCACCCCCGCCCTAAGCACTGCATGCCTTCCAGGAGGTGCCGACGCTGCGCCAGCTGTGGAGCGCCGGTCACCAGGTCATCGTCTCCTACGAGGACGCGCACACCCTGAGCAGGCACCTGGAGCTCTGGCCCGGCATCCTGTACTGGTGGGGGAACAAGGTGAAGACCGACGAGCTCATCGGCTACCTGGAGTCCATGAAAAGCCGCGGCCGCCCAGGTGGCTCCCCTCGTTCTCAGGCGGGGAGGCTGGGAGAGCACAGGCCACGCACCTGCTGTCTGGGGACACGGGCTTGATTGTAGCCTCACCCAAAACATTTCTAAGGAATATACACTTGTGGTTTGTGTGTGTATGTATGTACGAGTACATATACACGTGCACATATGCACACGTATACACATACAGATATAAACACACATATACGTGTACACACAGACATATCCACATAATACCCACATACCCACATGTATACATATATACATATACATATAAATGCACACACATATACATGTATACACATGTATGCATATGCATACATACACACATATATACCCACATATACACATATACATATAAACGTACACACACCCATATATACACATAGACAGATAAACATATGCATATGCATATATGCACACACATAAACATATACATATGCACACACATACACATGTATATACATATACAAATATACACATGTACACATATACTTATATGCACATATATATACACATACATTTATACAAACATATACACATACACATATATGTGCACATATACATATACAAATATACATATACACACAAACATAAAAATATACAAATATACACATACACAAATGTATACATACATATATCCCATACACACATATATACATATACATACACAAATACGCACATCCATATATACACACATCATATACACACATATACACATATATATACACATGTGCACATACCTTTACTCATAAATACACACACATATGTATACATATACACATACCTTTACTCACATATGTAGACATATGTACACACATGCACACATATACATTTACTCGCACATAGACAAATATACATACACACATACACATACCTTTACTCACACATAGACACATAAATGTGTATACACAGGTCCCGGGGCCCTGCAGTTATCACCCTTGTCACGAATGAGCAGCTGATTGTGGAGTGTGCATCTGTGTGTGTGTGTGTGAGCCCTTCGTCCACGACTGGCCGTTCACTCGGTGCACGTGGCCTTTTCTCAGGGCCAGCACCATCTGTAAATGTTTCCTTAAACAAACAAAACAAGCTGCACTCAGCGACCATCACCTGCCCCAACATGTCTGTGACTGTGAAGGCATTTTGCCATGACTACCCCCGCCTGCTGATGCCGGCTGCTGACTTGAGGGGCTGGATGAGGGTCCATCTCCCCTGAGACGGTGTGCGGACCCATCCCCGAGGGAGGCTGGGGATGTTGTGTGGACCTGTGCTCCAGCAGCCGTGTCCATCTCCAGCTTACCCTGGATGCTGCCCTTATGCAGCTCTGGGTCTGCCTACCGGTTTGTCCTTCTAGAAAGGAGCTCTTGCCTTGGGGCCCATTTTGGTCACAGTGGCAGAGGCTGGTGTTGGGATCCCCGTGAGGGTTCTGCACCTTCACTAGCCCCCTGGAGCTGGCCCCTGACCCTTCACCTCCCAGGAAGCCCTAAAGGTCAGAGCAGGTGGGCGGAGGCTGCGTGGGGGAGAAAGGCCACCCTGTGATGCCCCCTCTTGTTTCAGACGGGCTGTTCGTCGCGGGCATCAACCTCACGGAGAGCCTGGAGTATGTCTTGGTGCACCCGGCCGCGTCCCTGCAGAAGCTGACGCTGTCCAACCTGCCGCGCCTGAGCGCCTGGGTCCGCGAGCAGCGCCCGGGGCCCGCGAGGGGCTGCACAAACATCATCGCCGCAGACTTCGTCGGCGCCGACAGCTTCGTGGGCGACGTCATCGGGCTCAACGACAAGCTGCTCTGCTGCGGACAGTCCCCTTCAGTCGAGTCCTGAGGCTGCGGGAAGGATCCTAGCCCAGTAAGCGTGGACACTCCAGCCGCGTGCCCCCAGCACAGGCACCCGTGGGATCCGGAGCAGGTCTGCTCGGCCTCCTCTGGCCTCCTCAGGCTTCCCCGACCTGCGTGTCCCCTGGAGCTGGGCCCATCCTCGTTCTTCACTTTCTCTCCCGGGATGGATTACGATATGTGCAGCCGAGAAAACGTGATTCCACCGTAGCATCTTAGAGGAAGACTTACCCGTGAGCGGGGGCTTCACACCTCCAGGTTCCAGCCCACCTGTCTGGCAAAGAAAGGAGCTCCCGGTCCTCTCACCTTTGAGAACAGTGGGATGGAGCTTCCAGGGGCTTGACGAGCTCAAAATTACCATGTGGCTTGGATAGGACTGAGGGTGTGTGAACCTGCTGAGAAAAGCATGAGAAACAAAGGAGAAGTAACCAATCTTTAATTCTCATGGAAAGCACAGACTGTTCTCTTTGCCCTGGCACCGCAGCTCTCCTGGGGCTGCTGGTTTTACGTTGTCTTTTCTGACGGTTCAGAGGGATGAATTTAATGGAGGGGGGCAGGAGTTTATTTCAAAGATGAAAATGAGCAGCAGAGATAGAACAGTGTTGGAGACACGCTGCCCTCCCACTTCCCAGAGGCCTCCATGGTGCCTTCTCCATGCAGGTGTCAGTGGAACAGGTATGAGCAGGTGTGACACAGGTATGGAGGGCTGTCACCTTACACAGCACACCTTGCACACCTTACCACTGCACAGCATCCTCCTCCCTGTCCCTCGTGTCCTGCTCACACCTTCTCTCTCATCCGCCGCTTCCAGGAAGGACCCTGACCCTCCTCCTCTCCCACTGCCCACGAGGCCCAGCTGTGACTCTGCTTCACAGAAGGGCCGGCCCCCGCCCCTCTCCAGCCCTCTGCAGCCCTCTGCAGCCAACGTGACCGGGTGACAGCTGCCCTCTTCCCTGCCTCTGCTGCCAACCACCGGTCCTACTTGCCCTCACGCTCACCCTTTAGCCCTCTTTGTCCCCACCTGTCCTTCTCCCCTTTCTCCCAGGCCTCCATGGGTGTTTCTTTTGCCCCCAGCCCTTGGGCCAGACCTGCCATCTTTCCGGCAAGCCCTTGCTCTGCCTTCCAACACCCGGGGGCCAGATTTCAAACCCCCACAAATCCAGGAGCCCCTCATCTCAGCAGGTGGCTTACAGAGCGGGAGGGTTTGGCTCCTGGCCCAGTAACGAGTTTGAGCACAGCTCTTACTTCTCCTGCCCTACGAGGTGCCTCGGAATTCTTGTCCGGCTGGCGTCCTGGGCACCCCCCTTAGCATTAGGTTTTCCAAGTCTGCATCGGAAATGACTGTTTAGACCAGTTGGAATGTGTTCTCCTTGGGATCTGCTTCTGCTTTGAGTATCCGGTTGCCAGGATCAATGAGAACCAGTGGGTTTCCAGGGGCTGCCTCAGGCCTGCAGCTTTCCTGATCAGGCTTCCCGAGGAGCAGAGCCTGATGCTCAGGGAGATCAAGCTGCAGACGAGGTACACGGTTAATAATGAGTCACAACATAAGGACCAGTATTTCCCTCTAAACCTGGGTCATGGTCACCTTGGATCTGGGACAACAGGAACCATTTAATTCTGCAGAACAATTAAAAGCAATTAAAGCCCAAAATGGGCATGAATTTTTGTTGCAACACACTACTGGCAGCCCTCACCCTAATTTGGGGGAGGACTTTAGAAACTGGTGATCTAGTACTTTAGGCAGGTCTCCAACAGTTTTTAGTGTTTTATTTACATAAACTCAGGGAATGGATCAGATTTTGAATTTTAGTATTTTAAGCTCTTTCTGGGGACATTAAGCAAAGGTTCTGTGTTTAATTTTAAAGATGAATTTTGGGGGACTTTTGTATTTGGAGGAACATGTCCGACCAGACAACATCTTTCCCCAGGGAATGACTTCATGGTCCACCACACAGGGTCAACGGAGAAATAACAAGCGGGAAGGCGGCCAGGCGCTGATCTGGGTCTTGGACTTGCGATTCTGGGTGCAGAGATTCATGAGCTCCCCCAGCTGTGCCCTCTCGGCATTGCCAGGGAGGGCTCTTCAGGGAGATTAGAGGGGCTGTCTCTGGCTGGTGGGTTTTCGGGGTGCTCCCAGCGTCCCATGGGCTGGGTAGTGCACTGAGCTCTGGCCTGTGGGTTCCAGGCGTGCGTTTCTGCAGAGCCACCTCCAGGACCACCTCCCCACTCCCCTGAACGCTCCCAGCCGTGGACACTCCGTCTAGCTCTAGTTCTCTTCCCGGCACCCAGCCCCGGGGGGAGGAGGCCGAGCCCCCGTCGTCCTGTCCAGAGCAGCTCCTGTACCTGGGCTCCCCCCAAAGGGTCTTTGCTCTTCCCCATCACAGTGAGGGAGGCCCCGTGGGCTCTGCCCGGCCCGGCCCCCTCCTCACGGCTCGGGGCTCCTCCGGGCACCCCTGGAACTGGGAGGGGAGAAGCTGGTCTGTGGAAAGGGACCAGGAGCGGAGGGCACTCGGCCGCCTCCCGGGACCCCCGGCGCCTCCCGGAAAGGGTCCTCTCAGGGATGCCCCTCACCCCGCTCCCCACCCAGCCCCCAGCGTTTCCGCAGCGGCACCGACCGGGCCGGGCTGGGCCGCCCTCTCCCGCGCCCTCTGTGTGTGTGGGCTCCAGGCTGCTGGGAGCCGGGAGGGGAACCCGGGAGGACAACGAGGAGACCCCACAGCCCTTTCCCCGGGGGACAGGGAGGACTCGGGGGGTGGGGGGCAGGCCCGGGGAGGAGGCAGCCGCTCCCAGAGGACGGACAGGCGCCGTCTGTCCTGACAGAATCCCCGCAGGGCCGGGAGGGGGCGGCGAGGTCCCCGGAACGTGCTGGGTCAGCAGAGGGGGGCGGGCCCGGAGGAGGGGGGGTGGAGGGGCGGCCCCCACTCCGGGGGTGGGGTGGAGGGGAGGGGGCGGGGCCCGGGGCGGGGGCGGAGGGGAAGGGGCGGGGCAGGTCTCCGCGCCCGCAGGCCCCGCTCTCCCCCTCCCCTCGCCGCCCCCAGGCCCGGGGGTCTCCTAACCCCGGGGCGCGTCGTCCCGGGCAGGACGGGCTTGTGACGAGGGTCGGCCATCGGCTCGCGGAAGCCGCAGATCCCCGGGGGGCCTCGTCCCGGAGGGGCAGGTGGGCCGCGCTGCCGCGGGGGCGCCGAAGCCCTGGGCCGTCCGACCCCCTCCCACCCGCCCCCACCCCCGTCCTCCGCCCTCCCCCGCCCCCGGTCCTCGGCTCTGTCCCTCTAACCCCCACCCCGGCCTCCACCCTCCCTCCCCGCGACCCGCGGAGGCTGCGAGTGTCTGTCGGAGCCCGCGGACCCCGAGACAGGCAGGGCCTCCTTCAAGGGCCTCCTTGCGGGGAGCGGGGCCGGGCGCAGCTGGGTCAGGCCCGGGCAGGTTTGCAAAGCCGGGTGGGGTCGCAGGGAAAGTGCCAGGCGGTGAGGGGACCCGGTGGGCGGGGAGCGGGGTGGGGTGTGTCGCTCGAGGTGGATATTTACAAGAGCTCGGGTCTGGGTTTTGCCCCGTTTTTCCTGCATCTGGGGTATTTTCCCTGCAGCCCCAGCTACAAGTGACAAGGCGCTGAGGACCGCGTGGGGAGAGTGGGTGGGGGGAGTGGAGTCAGCCCCCCCCCCCGACAGTCTGTCTTGGTCACACCCAGCTCCTCACGCAGCCTGCGGGTCCCCGGGGCGGCTCCCCCTCTCCGCAGCCCACTCCTCCCGGACAGCTGTGGGGCTGTCGGGAAAGACGACCTGGACGTGGGCTCCCGACCTGCCCAAGCAGGGAGCCCCCGAACCCCCCTCCTCCCCTGGTGTACGCCTCTCCCGGGACTGCCGCAACCAAGCACTACAAACTGCGGCTTCCAACAGCACATCCATTCCCTCGGGGTGCTGGAGGTGAAGCGAAAAATCCAGGTGGGCGGCTGGCCGAGCTCCTCTGGGCCCAGGGGACACTGGCGCCGCACCCTCCCGGCTTCTCCAGGCCCCACATCCCTGGGCTTGCAGCCTCTTCCTCACTTCCCTCTGCGGGCTCTGCCCCCGCCTCCTCTCGAAGGACCTGCGATGCCCCCGGGCCACCGGAACACCAGGAGCCGTCCCTCCCACCTGCAAAGGCCCTGGCCGTGCAGGGTCAGATGCACAGGTTCTGGGGACCTCTACACGAGTGGGGGGCTGCTATCCCGCGGACAGCACCGTCCCAGGTGGTTTCCACAGGACGGCAGCGCTGGGGCCGGATTTCCAGCAAGGGAGAGGGCCGGGGGCCTGTCCCTCGGCACTGGGCTGCCTGTCTACAAACGGGAGGAGAGAGACCGGCTTCCGGAAAGTTCACACACTGCATCCTAATGTTCAGGAGGAGAGGGAGAGAGCCCCCCCCATGCCCCCCCAATTATCCCTGAACACTGAAATTCTGGGACATCTCACAAACCACTAACCACCATGAGTAAATGAAATCTCAACAAATCAAAAACATTCTATTAAAATTTTCCCCTGGGGCCAAATGGGAAAACGTCCCCCGTCCATACTGTTTAGTATTTCCCTTGGGAAACCTGCAATGGTGGGCACCCCGCAGTCTCTCTGAGAGGCCCGTGTGTCTCTAGAAGTGAAAGCCTCCAGTCAGGTTTGCACCCAGGTGGGTGGGGGGAGGTCAGATGAGGCGCCCTGAGGCTCTGTGCAGTGCTAGCCCGAGGACAGCCTCCTCTCCCTCCCGGTGGGAGTTCTGCTCCGGGAAAGACGTCAGTTTTGCTTTTCCTGTGGATAAAGGAGCTTGACTGCAACGGGTTCCCGCACCTGGCTGTGTGAGAGGATGCGCTTGCCTTCTGTGTGCGCAGTGCAGTCTGGCTTGCTGCTTATTCTTGGAACTTGCCTTCTGCATCCAGCTCTGTGGAGACTTCCCAGGCTAGCTTGCCCCTTATTTTAATTTTCTCCCCAGTGCTACCAAGGAGAAAAGCAAAGCATGGCTGTTTGTGTCACTTGTGAGACCCATGCACAGGGGAAAGGCCGCCTGTGTTTACACAACTGAAGGCCAGAAACTCCCAAAGCTAGGAAAACTGGTTCACAAGTTAAGAACAAACGAGAAGGCATTTACTGGCTTGTAACCCAAACACCCTGGGAATAAGCTCAATTCACACGGCCCGACCGCTGCCTGGGATCACTGAGGGCTGGCACGGCTGGCAGGTGTGAGGGACACAGCGCAGCAGGGGGCTCGCTCAGCAGCTCGCAGCATGGATGCCCGGCAGAGCGGGGCCGGCTTCCCGGAAAAGGCCGGAGCAACACGAGGCCACGGGCACCTCTTCATCCTGGAAAGAGCTTCCGGAACCTGCCGTAAGCAGCGTCGCTGATGATGACCTTCACGTGGGCCGTGCCGTCCTCAGGAACCACAGCCACATCCTGCACGGTCGCCTCCCGGTACAGCCAGCTGCGAACAAAAAGGCACGTTCCACGCGCACCAGTTACAGGAGCAGGCAGCCGTTCCCGCCGATCAGGACATGAGACAGTGTGATAAATATCGACTGAAAGAGCATTTGCCCGAACCACTGGTGAGAACGTTCTCTTTTCCTGGGGTGGAGAAGTGTGAGTGCCACCCCCGAACGTAAATAAGCAGAGATCAGCAGCTGACATCTGCAGGGGACATGAGCAATGACCAGGTGGGCAGACTGCAGCAGCCCTTCCAGAAACAGCACTGGACGCTGCGTCTTCCACACTCCCACAGGCTGCACAGCCGCCCGCTGCTGTTGGCCCATGCAGAAGGCCGCTTCGGGGGACCCTGCTGTCGGCCCACTCAGAAGGCCGCTTCGGGGGGACCCCGCTGTCGGCCCATGCAGAAGGCCGCTTCGGGGGGACCCACGGCCTGCACAGCGAACCCCGCCATCGCCCAGCTGTGGAGCCCACCAAGCGAACCCCACACTGCCCACAAAGGTACACACCACCCCCCCACCAACCCTGCACCTCCACCCGCCGACCCTGCACCCCTCACCCAT
The DNA here is from genome assembly GCF_015220235.1 of Choloepus didactylus. Classification (NCBI taxonomy): domain Eukaryota; kingdom Metazoa; phylum Chordata; class Mammalia; order Pilosa; family Megalonychidae; genus Choloepus; species Choloepus didactylus. The sequence goes on along the minus strand of NW_023637623.1, from coordinate 1,052,845 downwards.
GACTCTGCACCCCCACCCACCCGCCGACAATGCACCCGTCACCGACTCTGCGCCCCCACCCGCCAACCCTGCACCCCCGACTCTGCACCCCCACCCACCCGCCAATGCACCCATCACCCACGACCCTGCACCCCCACCCACCCGCCCTGTACCCCCCACCTGCCGACAATGCACCCGTCACCCACGACTCTGCACCCCCACCCGCTGACCCTGCACCCCTCACCCATGACCCTGCACCCCCACCCACCCGCCGACAATGCACCCGTCACCCACGACTCTGCACCCCCACCCACCAACCCTGCACCCCCACCCACGACTCTGCACCCCCACCCACGACCCTGCACCCCTCACCCCTCACCGACCCTGCACCTCCACCCGCCCACCCTGCACCCCTCACTGACTCTGCACCCTCACCCGCCCACCCCGCACCCCTCACCGACTCTGCACCCTCACCCACGACTCTGCACCCCCACCCGCCCACCCCGCACCCCTCACCGACTCTGCACCCTCACCCACGACTCTGCACCCCCACCCGCCCACCCTGCACCCCTCACCCACGACTCTGCACCCTCACTCACGACCCTGCACCCCTCACCCATGACTCTGCACCCCCACCCACCCGCCGACAATGCACCCGTCACCCATGACTCTGCGCCCCCACCCGCCAACCCTGCACCCCCACCCACTGACCCTGCCAAGCAAACCCCGCTGTTGCCCACCTGCCAACCCCCTTGCCCCACACCAAACCGCTGTCCTCACCATCGTCCCCCTGGGCCTGCGGCCCACTCACCTCAGCTGTGCTCCGGCCAGCCTGACCCTGAGGGTGAGAACCTGCCTCCCCGTCACTCTCAAAACAGCATCTTCGAGCTCCGCCTTCAGCTGCTCCAGCCCATGCCCGAGGAGGGCAGAGACGGCCAGCACCCTGGGTTCTGGGGGGCTGTACCTGTGTGGGGAGCGGGAGCCAACACACTGTGCTCAGTTCCAAGTATCAACCGGGGCCTCCAAGGGGAGGTGCCACGTCCCAGGGGCACAGACAGCCTGGACCTCTTACTGGCTCCACCTGCCTGGCCACGTGACTGCTTTGCCTACTCAGGCCCCTACCCAGATAACTAAGATGCAGGAAACAGCGAAGGGGAAGCCACTCCAGTGCCTGGGGCTCAATCTGCAAATGCAGGAGTGAGGGTGGACAAGTTTCCATTAAGGAGAGAGACTGAGGTGAAGGCTCTGCCCAGATGCTCAGCCAGGTAAGTTCAGGAGGTGTGGGGGCAGGTGCAGGGGCGGGAAGGTGTGGGGGGGCAGGTGTGGGGCAGGCAGGTAAGGGGCAGGTGTGGGGACAGGTGTGGGGAGACAGGTGTCGGGCAGGCAGGTAAGGGGCAGGTATGGGGACAGGTCTGGGGTGGGCAGGTGTGGGGCAGGTGTGAGGGCAGCTGCAGGGTGGGGACTCACCCCGGCACCAGGTCCACCTTGTTGTGGACCTCGACGATGGAGTCGAGCAGCGGGGTGGGCAGGCGCAGGCTGTGCAGAGTGGACAGCACACTGGCCTTCTGCAGCTCGGTCTCGGGGTGGCTCACATCCCTCACGTGGACGATCAGATCCTGCAGGACACGAGCGAGCCGTGTGACCCCCGAGGCTTAACCGACAGAAGGGCAACGAGACGGGGTGGCGAGGATGTGGGACATCAGAACCCAGCGCATGGCTGGTGGGAACTTCAAATGATGCAGCCGCTGCTTCCCAGAAAGGCACACGGAGGCTCACGGATAAGAAGACTTAATATCGTGAGGACGTCAACACCACCTAAGACAGAATCCCAACCGAGACCCCAGCAGCCTTCCTGCAGAAATGGAAAAGCTGATCCTCAGTTCATGTGGAGCCGCAAGGGCCAGAAGAGCCATAACAACCCTCAAAAGGAAGAGCGAGGCTGGAAGGCTCACGTTCCAACTTCAAAACTTACTACAAAACCACAGGAATCAAAACAGCACGGAACTGGTGCGAAGGTAGTCAGACAGACCAGAAGCAGACCTGGCGCGAGGGTAGACAGACCGCGAGCATAGACCTGGGGTTTAGGCACAGACCCTCACATCTGTGGTTAGGTGATTTTTCAACAAGGGGGCCGAGTCCTCTCACTGGGGAAAGGACAGTCTCTTCAACAAATGGGGCTGCGAGGACGGGACGTCCACGTGCAAAAGAATGAAACTGGACCCCATGCATCTCACCATATGCAAAAACTAACTCAAAATGGATCAGTGACCTAAACATAAGAGCTAAAACCATAGAAGTCTTGATGAAAACACAGGGGAATATCTTCAAGACCTTGTATTAGGCAATGGATTCTTAGATATGACACCAAAAATATGAGCAACAGGAAAAATTAGATAAATTGGACTTCATTAAAATGAAAAACTTTTGTGCATTAAACAACATCATCAGAAAAGTGAAAAGACACCCTAAAGAATGGGAGACGATATTTGGAAACCACGTATCTAATAGGGGTTTAATATCCAGAATATATAAAGAACTCCTACAACTCAACAACAGAGAGACAACCCAATTTTAAAAATGGGCAAAGGATAGACATTTTTCCAAAGAAGACAGTCAATGGGCAATAAGCATGTGAAAAGACGCTAAATGTTATTAGCTATTAGGGAATGCGAATCAAAAGCACAATGAGATGCCACCTCCCAAACCCACCAGAGTGGCTGTTATTTAAAAAGCAACAACAAACCAACAGAAAACAAGTGTTGGGAGGATGCAGAGAGACTGGAACTCTCGTGTGCTGCTGGTGGGAATGTAAAATGGGGGAGCCCTGTGGAAGGCAGCGGGTGGTTCCTCAAAGAGTTAAACGTAGAATCACTGCGCCACCTGGGACATCCTCTCCTGGGCATTTACCCCAAAGAATCGAAACCGGGGGCTCGGGAACTTGTACACTGACGCTCACAGCAGCATTATCTCAACAGCCCCAAACGAGGAACAGGCCACGTGCCCATCAACAGAGGATGGACAAACAAATACGGTGGAGAATTACTCAGCTGTAAAAAGAAAGGAAGCGTGGGACACGCCACAGCACGGACGAACCCTGAAGACGTCATGTTGTGTGAGAGACGCCGGACAACCAAGGCCACGTATTGTAGGGTTCCCTTTCCGTGAAATGTCCCCAACAGGAGAATCCCTGGAGACAGAGCCGACCACAGCGTGCCGGGGCCAGGGGGTGGGAGGGGTTGACCAGCTGAGGGCTGGAGTCTCCTGTCCGGGCGGTGGGAAGATTCCGGAACCAGACAGAGGTGATGGCTGTCCAACACTGTGAATGTACCCAAACCAGTGAACTGCTCCGTGAAACGGCCAGCCGTACCGTACGTGACCTTCACCTCAAGAGAAAACAGACGTGCTGCATGGTCCACTGCTGCATCGCCAACCCCAGGGCTGGAGCTGGAACCAAAGCCAACCCGAGGGCGTTTCTATCCACTCTCCTGCTCCGAACTCAAAGTGAGCACAGGCTCCTGTCACAGCCAGCTGCAGGGTCGCAGCAGCCCGGGGTTCTGGGCTGGGGGCCGGGTGAGGAAGCCCACCCACTGTCTGCTGTAACCTCCCGTGACCCTCAGGTCGGCTGACGCAGGCAGGGAGGATTTTCTGGGTCCCACGCTGCCCCCCGCGGCCTCTCTGTGCACTTACTGAGCACGCCACGTCCTCGAGGGTGGCGGAGAAGGACCCAATCAGGCTGTGCGGCAGCTGGGAGAGGAAGCCGATGGTGTCCACGTAGAGAACGCTCAGGCGTGAGGGCAGCGAGCCCCCGTGGGCAGTGACGTCCAGCGTGGCAAACAGCTGGTCCCGAGGCTGCATGGCAGCCTCCCCGGTCAGCGCTTTGATTAGGGTGGTTTTTCCTGGAAAGTGGGTCATAGGAGGACACGCCGTCTTCATGTGGCACTCACACTTCTTGGATTACATCTATGTCCCTCATCTAGCCCTGGGGCCTTGGGCAACACCCAAGGGGGTCCTCTGACAAGGGACAGGCTAGATGAGGTGCTTTATAAGGTTTCTGCACTCCTGGGACCCCTCGACCTCAGGCTGCCGTCTGTGCAGTGGACGGGGACCCCAAGGGTTCAGGCTGCTGTCTGTGCAGTGGACAGGGACCCCAGGGGTTCAGGCTGCCGTCCGGGCAGTGGATGGGAACCCCAGGGGTTCAGGCTGATGTCTGTGCAGTGGACGGGGACCCCAGGGGCTCACGCTGACGTCTGTGCACTGCACGGGGACCCCAGGGGTTCAGGCTGACGTCTGTGCACTGGATGGGGAACCCCAGGGGCTCTCAGGCCGTGGAGGAAGTCCCCTCCCACTTAACCAGAGACGCTGATGCATGGTCCCAACCGACCGCGGTATTAAACAGCTCTCCCGTCATGGGTCCTGGCAGAGGGTGACGCCATCGCCACTAGCTCAACCCCTGGCCCAAGGAAGGTGAAGCTGGCGGGAGGCGACGGCTGTTTTGTGAGGTGGGGATTAGCCCTGGAGGCGGCTGCTCTGCTGCAGACACGCTGGGCCTGGGGAGGACTCGGGGACCAGCTAGGAACCTCAGCAGGAGGCTGGAAATCAGGAGCTGAGCTGACTGGGGGTGACCCCATAAGTCAGCTGTCCTGGAGAGCAGGGCGGATTTCCTAGGAGTCTTTGTACGCACACACGCGTGTACAAACACATCATGTAATCTGCTATTTAGCTTTAGTGCTCCCTCGGCTTCTGTTTCAGACTGGTGGGGAGCGACCTGCCCCTCTTTCTGACACGGACCAGGGGCCACCTGGGCAGGGGCCTGGTTTTGCTCCCACTGGGCTTACTGGCGTGGGGAGGGCCTGGGTCACGGGAGGGCCTGGGTCACGTGGGGAGGGCCTGGGTCACGTGGGGAGGGCCTGGGTCCACGGGTGTTCAGCAAGTGTCAGCACACGGAGGTCAAGGAGGGCAGCGGGTGCAGCTTTGTTCTGCTCATTTATCGATGACGCCTGTGACTTTTCAAGGCTGTGGCTGCGAGGGGTTGAGTCATGGCCCAGGAAGGATATTGTGGCACCTCAGGGGCGACCCTACTTGGAAATAGGGTCGTGCAGGCGTCAGCAGTTAGGATGAGGTCACCATGGAGTAAGGGCCCAAATCCTAAAGGACTGGGGTCCTTAGGAAGACGAGACACACAGAGAGGAGGAGCCTGTGTGAGACGGGGCAGAGCTGGGGCGACGCAGCCATGAGCCAGGGACGCCCGGGGCCCTGGGAGAGGCAGGAGGGGCCCCTGGAGCCCTGGAGGGAGCGGCCCTGCCCACAGCCTCATTTCTGACTCTGGACCCCAGGATCACGAGAGAATAAATTCCTGTTGCCTCAAGCCACCAAGTTTGCGGTACTTTGTTATGCAGCCCCAGGAAACTATATAACAACTATAAAAGCCACAATTTCTGTCTTCTGTGTAACATCTGACCTGACATACACATTAAGATGTCTTAATACTTGTGAAGTTTTATTATGTAAAATCCAAATGCTTTCATTCTTCTAGGAAAATATCTACTCTAAATAGATTTTTAAGTGTTAAGCACTCAGTATTGTTCCTATTTCTCAGAGTTTGGAAAGCATTCATAAAGAAATGTACCCAGCTGAGGTGGTTTGAAGCTCTATGTGCCCCAGAAAATCATGTTTTTAAACTGAATCCATTCCTGTGGGCGTGAACCCCCTGCAGGGAGGACCTTGTGAGGAGGGAACTGCAGTGCAGGGGTGGCCCAGCCCCATCAGGACAGGGCTTAGTGCTACTAGTGGAGAGATTTATACACGGAAGGAAATTCAGTCAGAGAGAGAGAGGAGAGAGGACAGAGACAGAGACAGAGACACTCACAGAGGGGGCAGCCGGAAGCTGAAATGCGATGGAAGCCGGGAGAGAAGGGGCCAGGGGAGGCCGCCACGTGCCTTGCCGTGTGGGAGAGGAGCCCAGGGCCAAGGGTCACCGGCAGCTGACCCCAGACCCATCTTTGGGAGAAAGCATCGCCTTGGTGATGCCCTGATTTGGAAATTGCCAGCCTCAAAACCGTGAGCTAATAGTTTCCTGTTGTTAACCCGACCATTTCCTGGTATTTGCCAGAGCAGCCCAGGAAACTAAAACCCCGGTCCAGCGTCAGGTACTCAGCCAATGAATGAACATGTCAAACCCGAGTGGTGATGGCTTCTGGCCCCTCCAAACTCCCAGAAGATGGAAGCTATTCTTCCAGTTCCTCCCAGTTATCAGCTGGACCTCAGTAAATGTCAGTGTCTGTAGTGGATTCTCCTAAAACACGTGCAGCCTGCCTTAGACGGGAAAGTCATACACGTCAGCTCCACGATTTCTCCTTACCACAGTTTGTGTACCCCACCAGGGAGATCACGGGAAATTCTCGCTTCCTGCGCTGCCTTCTGAGGAGATGTCTTTTCTTCTTCAGTTTCTCGAGGGCCTTCTTAATTTTCATTTCCTTTTCCTTTAAGAGGCGTTGTTGTACTTGCATGAAAGACTCTCCTAGAAGCAGCCAAGATGCCCATGAGAAAGTCACAGAGATGCCGTGGGAGCCTCAGCCACTGCGCAGCCCTCAGGCCTCTGCACGTCCGGGGGTCTCCCGCTAGAATCCCGTTTTCCCCCTTTCTGCACCGTCCTCAGGCCTGTGCACATCCAGGGGCTGCCGCTAGAGTCCCCCGTTCTGTGCTCCAGTGACGACAACCACAGACGCCCAGGCACAGCCCCGGCTTACCTGAGCCCATGATGTAGCGCGAGCCCCCTCCGCGGTGCAGCTGAGGGATGCCGTGTCTCAGGTTCGACCTGTGTGGACATGGGAGTGGCTGGTCAACTGCGGGCACACCCCTTCCTGCAGGAACGCAGCGTGAGCCACAGCTTCCAACGCGCAGGTGAGGACACGCTTTTCCGTGGCGGCTCTGGGGGCCTCAGCGACCCTGTGACCTCACGCTCGTGGGGTGCTCACTGTTGGGGCAGGGGGAGCGGGGTGGAGGAGCCTCCCGAGGAGGCGAGTCTGGGTGCTGGGATCCCTCCCACCAGGCAGAACGGACACTGCAGGGCTTCTCAGGCAGGTGTTTCCGTTAGGCAGCCCAGGAGGGGTCAGAGGCGTGAAAACAGAAGGGAGGCAGGTGAGAGAGGGGAGATGACCCGATGATGACCTGCGCAGGGTTGTGGGAGGTCGGGTGACGCACCCAACAGAGACCCACTCTTCCCTGAGTGCCTGTGGGTGCGAACTCATTTGTAATAGGACCTGCTGAGGGTGGCATTTTTAGTTAAGGTGCGGCCGGCTGAACCAGGTGGTTCTTGACCCATGAGCCGGAGGCCCGGGGAGGAGGAAAATCCAGGTCAGATGGTGGAGAAGGCCGCAGGGCAGGGAGTAACCAGAGAGGCTGATGAGGAGAGGGGAGCTGTGGACAGAGACAGAGGTGCCCACCACGGAGCCCAGGATTCCACCAGACCAGGGGGAGGGAGCTCCGTCCAGATCAGGGGGAGGGGGCTCCGTCCAGACAGGGGGGCTCTGTCCAGACTGGGGGGAGGGGGCTCCATCCAGACCGGGGGGCTCCGCCCAGACCAGGGGGAGGGGGCTCCGTCCAGACCGGGGGGCTCCGCCCACACTACCTCAGCAGGGGGATCTCGGCCAGTGCGAGCTGCAGTCTCGCCTCTTTGGTTCGGGCGTTGCAGCGGAAAATGTGAAGGACAGTTGTGAAGCGGTCAAAAACCTCCACACCCCAGGCAGCTTCAAGTTCTTTCTGGGAAAGGAAAGAAGGCAGGGGTGGCCCAGGGTGAAGCTCCAGCCCGTCGCAGGAGGCCTCGGCTGACGGGACAGTGGACGTGGCTCAGGGGGGCTGTCACGTCCTAATCTGTTCATCTAGGGTGGGAACCTCTGACCTGAGCCCTTTGACGTCACCTGACGTACGTGGTGGCTGCAAGTCAGAACGACGGCACAGACGTGGTCCGGCATACCTTTGTCGGCGGGGCCATTCTCTCCACGTTCAGAAAGACGGACGTGATTTCTGGCGACTTTCTGATTCTCTCTAAGGCAAAGAGAAGTGGCACCAGGGTTTACACTTTCCCATACGTCCACCCTGGAAATAATCCCCGCACCGGTGTTTTCACGTGAACTTTTGTTGGCATGTTCACACGACACCTGTCAGGCCATGGGTGGGGTTCAGGGAGAGGAGTGGGCTCCAGTTGTGGGCGTGTGAGCGACGGGGTGTGTGAAAAAGCAGGTGATGACAGCTGGATGACCAGCCCCACTGCAGCCAGACACCAGGAGAGGGTGGCAGGGAGAGCAGGCAGGGTGCACGAGAGGGCTTGGCTCCAGGTGCAGGGCACAGGTGTTTGGGGTGCATGAGAGGGCTTGGCTGGGGGCGCAGGGCACAGGCATTCGGGGTGCATGAGGGGGCTTGGCTCCAGGTGCAGGGCACAGGCAGTTTTAAAATGGGCCTCACTTCCACCGTCACCCCACTCGGGCCTCAAGACTCACGGATTCCGATTTGGGAAATCCGCCTACCTGCCAAAATTTACTCATAACCCCAAATCAACGGCAGCACCTTCCCAGTCGTTCCTGGGCAGAGGGGCACTGATCTGAGTTGCCCGAGATGCCTGCTCCCAGCTGGGGAAGGCCATGCTCTGCCTGCTAGGGCAGCCCTGGGGCTGTGAAAAGTGTCCTTATAAGGGTCAGTTTAGAGCTGCTTCTGCGTTGCTGTGCTTTCCAAGGGTGACTTCTCTGCTTACAATGCCCCTGGATGAGTGTTGCGGTGGTGACTAGTCCCTAGGCCGAGCTGTCCCTCACGGAGGAAACACACGTGCTGGCTGAGCCTTGCTCAGGCCTGTGTTCCAGCTCTGCGGCAGAGTTCCATGACTCAACCGTGTGCACTGAATCCAGAGTCTGTACTCGGAAACACACCTGAGACATGGTGCTGTGTGGACCGTGTCCCCACCAGGGGCTCACGGCTGCGCCCTGTGCCTCCCCTGGGCAGCTGTCCAGCTTCCCTCCGCTAGGGCCCCCGGTGGCTTCCCGGAACACGCTGCCCACAGCAGGACTCGCCTGCACCCGGATCTGGAGCACAGACCACCTCGGCCTCCCTCCGCTAGGGCCCCCGGTGGCTTCCCGGAACACGCTGCCCACAGCGGGACTCACCTGCACCCGGATCTGGAGCACAGACCACCTCGGCCGTCTCTTCCGGGACCTCATTCCATGTTTCTCGACACCTGACCAGCTTCCCTGGCTGTGTGGTGGTTCCTCTGTGGCCCAAGCAGCCCCTGCCCATCCACCCCGTCCTGGTGCAGGACTCAGGAAAGGAGGGGAGAGAACATCCTCCCTTCCCGACTCACCCGTTAGTTGCTCGAAGGTGCCCCTGCCAAACACAAGCTTGCTGTCGGGCACCTTCGTGGGCAGCACCACCGTGTCCACCACGACCCAGCCATCCAGCGTGTGCACCAGCGCCGTCGCCTCGGCCACCTGCCACTCGGCTGTGGGGAGAGAGGCCACCGTGAGATGCTCTCCCCCATCCCGTCCCCAGCCGGGAGCCCCTTCCGCTCTCGCCGGGTGTGTCTCACGGCCACACAGTGGGCTGTCAGTCAGGGGGACACAGGCGTGTGCAGAAGTGGAAACGCCCCGAGTCCACGAGCCTCAGGCTGCACCCAGTGTGCCCTGGAGGGCTGTAGTGAAGGCTGCTCGGAGGTGTCTGCACGCTCCAGCTTCCAACAGGGATTGCGTCCGAGTTCCAAGGAGCAGAGCCCCGGGGAGTGCCACCGACGAGAAACCGCAGCCTCCAACAAAGGAAGGGCCGGCCCCAGGAGGGTGCGTCCCCGTTTTCTAACCACCCTTCCGTTAAGACGCGTTGGAATCCCTGCATGTGCACAAGGTCGAGCTCCTCACGGACACCGCCGTGGGTGTCTCCCGCTGGGACAGCTTCCAGCCTTTCTCCAAGGGCTGTGCGGCTTTCCACGGAGAGGCCGTGCCAGGCTGCCTCCCCCCCAGGCCACACTGGGACCCATTGCAGCCGGCCAGGACACCACGGGCCCGGCTTTCCAACACTGACCGCCACTCCTCACGCCAGTCGCCCGCTCAGGCACCCTGACCCTGGGAAAACCGCACACAGCCACCCGGCCCTCTTCCAGGACCCCACTTCCTCCTTGGGCTGGGTGAGCCCTGGGATGAGCCCGTCCTGCAGACCTGGGTGTCAGACGTCTGGCCCCAGAACCGGGAGAGAATGGGGTCCCGTTGTTTTCCGCCCCCGGTGTGTGGTGATATGATACAGTGAGCACAGGAAACGCAGCCAGTGCCCAGGCTCTACTGGGGCTCCTGCCTTGTCCCCCCACCAGGACTCTGCCCTGCCCCTCTCCTTCCCCTGCAGCCCCAAGATTTCCCTTCAAGCACCTCATTTCCCGCAGTGTGATCTCTCCCACTTGCAACAACAAAGCACCTCTTTTCAGCCCACACCCCCTGCACCCCTTTCCGCCCCTCTCCTTTAGGGCAGTTTCACAGAGCAGAGGCCTAAGCTCTGCCTCATTCCCCGGCTCCCTGAGTCACGGACTCTACTTCAACAGCACCGAGGTGGCGGCATCTCTGGCTCTGGTCTAAGCACTTGCAAACGACAAGTCCCTCAGTCCTGGAAACCACCCCAACATATTGGTACAAAGAAGAAACTGAGACACGGGGGTCCTTCACACGACAGACAAGGCTGGGAAGAGGGGGCCAGGCTGGGTCTGAAGGTGTGTGTTGGGGGTCCCCTCATGCCGTGAGGGGGCCTGTTCCCTGTGGGGGATCCCCACTGTGCCATGGGATTTCTCTGTTCTTTGTGTGGGACCCCCATTTTCTGTGCTCTGGGGTGACCCCATTCTCTCTGCCATGGGGGTGTATCTATTCTTTGTGGGGGACCCCCATTCTCTGTGCTTGGGGGGATCCCTGTTCTCTGGTCCTACCTAGACCCCCAGGCCCCATCTTCCCCGAGCCTCGCCCTTAGCTCTGGAGAATCACCACCTGCTTCGCCGTGGTCCCCACTCCGGCCTGTGCTCCCCGAATATCCAGCCTCACGCAGACACCGGCTAAGGGGCCCACCCCTAGGAACTGCCCAGGGGAGAAGGACACACGTCCACAGACTGTACAAGTGCGTTCGTCACAGCGTTATTCACAATCATTGCCAAAGCGAGCAGCAGCGGACAGACAGAACAAGAGAACATGGTCTGTCCAAGCAATGGAGTCACAGAGCCACAAAAGAACGCGGTTCTCATCCACCGAACAGCACACCCGAGCCCGAAGACATGATGCTGAGGGCAGAACCCAGTCCTGAAAGGCCGCGTGCTGTGTGGCTGCGTTGACGTGAAACCCAGGTCCGAGGGGGCGGAAAGCAGACCGGTGGCCACAGGTGCTGGGCGACGGGGAGTGACGGCTGCGGGGATGGGCTTTCCTTCCGGGGCAGTGGAAGTGTTTCAGAACTAGACAGAGGTGGTGGGTGCACAACTCTGTGAGTTCACTAAGCACCACTGACCTGAACGCTTAAAACGGGTGAATTACATCTCGATAACACCACTACCCGACCCCCAAAAAGAGGACAAGAGAAAAGACACAAAGAACGTCAGGTCACTGCTGTGCTCCGACCCTTTCGTGGCCTCAAGACCTGGAGTGGCTGGGCTCTCACCTCCACCCTCCGTGGACCCCTCAGTCCGCTAGACCCCGGGCCAGCTCCCCGGACACGAGGCAGTGCGGCCCCGCCAGCCTGGAAGCAGTCTCGGAAGCAGCCTCCCGCGGTGCTGGCTGCTGGAGGACAGGGGACGGGTCCGCCGTGTCTGCTCTGCCCCCAGCCTTGAAGGGGTCCGGGGAGAGCTGCCGAGTGGGGACTGGAGGGAGGCACGGGTGCCTGTGAGGGCCTCTCCCGGCAGCTGAGTGCTGCATGAGGAGCCCTGACGACAGACACCCGGACGGTCTCAGCGGCCCCTCGGTGGGGCGGGCAGCCCATGGGGGAGGATGCGGGACACCCGACAGGGCCTGCCCCACTGAGGACGCTGCACAAGGCCTGGCTCCCTTCCACTTTGAACATCTGGCTGTAAAGACAGGGCGGATCCCCAAGGCCTAAGGCTGGAGGAGTGAACCCCAAACCCGGAGGCTCCCAGGGCCTCGGCTCTGTGGAGGGAGGCAGCAGGCCCAGGGAGGGGATCTGCCCCTCGGCTCTGCGAGAATTTAACCCTTCAGACACGCTCGCAGTCGGAGGAAAACACCCGATCAGTGGCAGGGGCTCGCAACGGACAAATCAACCTTTTTGAGTATGGCGCACAGAGGCTTGGTCATTTCCACTTCCTCGCCAGGGACGGGGGAGCTGAGCCTGCCTCCCTCCCTCCCTCCCTCCGCCCCATCCTCTCCTGCTCTTTGGAACCCCGCATTCCCCACCCAGACCCTCGGCAGGTGAGGCCCGGAGGCCCCGCCCCCAACTACGGGCCCCGCCCACCCGGAGGCCCTGTCCCTCGCACGCCCCGCCCATCCCACAGGCCCCCGCCCCCTCTCATGCCCCGCCCCGGTCACCTCTGGTGAGCTGCGGGCTCCTGGCGCCCCACTTGACCTCCGGGTGGACCACGCACACGCGCTGGGCGCCCCCGGGCAGCAGAGGCTCTGTCAGTAGCAGCAGCTGCTGCTCCTCCTCCTCCTCCTCGGTCTCCTCCTCTCCCGCGCGCACCCTCCGGCCCTCCGCCCGAGGACCCCGCGCCCCGCCCGCCGCCCCCTCCAGGCCCGGGCCCCTGGGGCCGAAGGCGACGAGCGCGCGCGCGGAGCAGGGCGGCGGCGGCCGGGGTCCCGGCGGGGGGCGGCCGCGGGGCGCTCGAGGAGGCCGGAGCCCCGCGCGGACGGCGGCCCGGAGGGCCCACATCGCTCCGCGCGCGTGACGCGGGGGGGCGGGGCCTCGGGCTCCCGGCGAGCGCTGGGCCTCAGCGGGCTCCCATTGGCCGCCCGGAGTCAGGTGGGGGCCGCCCGCCGCTGCCTGATTGGTCCGCGCGGTAGCGGGTCGCGGGGGCGGGCCCAGCTCTGGCCGCGCTGCTCGCCTGGAGCCCGCGATGTGGGGTCCACTCGGGTGTCGGGCGTCCGACTCGGTCCTGCAGTCCCAGCCCGCCCTGGGGGTGCCGACCCGGCCCTGGGGCCCCTGTTCAGCCTTGGGGGTCCCGACCCGGCCCTGGGGCCCCTGTTCAGCCTTGGGGTTCCTAGCCCGGCCCTGGGGCCCCAGCCCGCCCTGGGCGTCCCGACCCAGTCCCTGGGCTCCGGATCCGGCCTTCGGGTCCTCCGTCTCCCGCCGACTCTCGCCCGGTGTCTGCTCAGGCCCCTCCCAGGAGGCCCGTGGCTCGGGCTGCAGGGCTGCGACCTCCGCGGTGCGCGCGGGCGGTGCTCACCGAGCCCACCCCCCGCCCTGTCGGGCAGGGAGTTAGGGGGTTGGCGTGCGGCGAGTTACGGCCTTGGTCCGGGAGTCGCTGCTGGGAGAGGCAGGCGGACCCCAGCCGGCGTCCTCACCCGGACTCGGCTTTACACGAAATGACCCCTTTAGGTTTACTGCACCTGAAAGCGCATCCTGGGATATGGGTGCCGGGGGCTGGGGGGGAGCTGAGTGCGGTCAGGTGCGGGGGAGGGGGGCTCGGGAGCCGGGATGGGGGGGCTGCGTGGAGGCTGAGTGGGGTCAGCTGTGGGGTCCGGGTGGGGTCAGGTGGGGGTGGGGGCTGAGTGGGGTCAGGTGCGGGGTGGGGGGGAGCTGAGTGGGGTCAGGTGCGCGGGGGGGGGGTCGGGAGCCGGGATGGGGGGGCTGCGTGGAGGCTGAGTGGGGTCAGGTGCGGGGGGAGGGGGAGCTGGGTTCTCTGGTCCGAGAAAGCAGCCATCTTAGGCGGCAGGAGGCCCAGGTGCTGCCTGGTGCCTGGGATAAATTCGTCTTCCCTTTTAATTGTGTGAAAGGAGAAAGGGACCAGGTTAAGCCCAGCGTTTTCTCTGACTATTCTAGACCACCTCCCATTCTTTCCCGGTGGGTGCACCGCTTCCTTCAGACCAAGCCCTACCTTTGAGGGCCTGATGGGTTTGCTTTCCCGGGGTGGTTTATGTATTGGGTCGGTTTACGGTGGAGGACAGGGAGGTGGGCGGCTTGCAGTGAAACGCGGCCCCAGTGGTGCTGGTGCACACCCACCTGCTCTTTGAGGGGGTTCTGCAGGCTGACGGACCCCGGTTTGGGCTCTTGGGGTCTCCTCATCTGAGAGGTTTGGTGAGGACGGGGAGAGCCTCCTTAGGAAACGGGCGCAGGCTGGGACCCCCGGCCCAGCTTTGCCAGCTTGAGGGGCTGCGCAGGGCGACCCCCTGGATGAGGACCCGCGGCGACTCGTCCCGAGTTTGCGCCCCCCCCCCCACTTTGTTTCACGACCCGAGAGTTGTGCCGAGAGCTGGGCCGGCCTGTTGCATTGGGGCTGATGCCGGCTGCCTCCTGCAGGGCTGGAGAAATGCAAGCAGCCCGAGGGGCTGACTTCATTATGGGGAAAGGCCTCGCCGCCCCGTGGACGGCGCAGGGGCCGTGTGGGGCCGGGCTTGGCGCGCCCGTGGAGAAAGGCTCTCGGACTGCAGACGCCTCGGGAACCGGGGGGCGGGAATCAGGCCCGGAGCTGCGCCCACCTGCGTGCGGTGCGAGCAGGTGCCTCCACTGAGCCCTGCCCCCGTGCAGCCACCTGCCACCTGCCGGAGCAGCTTATTTTGGGGATAGAAACGGGCGCGAACGGAGCCTCGGCTGTGTCCTTGCTGGACGCTGATCTCGGGGGTTTATGTCTGTGAGTTTCTCGCGGGTTCCTGAACGGAGCAGCTCCAGGGGCGGTGTCTTTATTTTTGGGGGTGAGGTAGAGGAGTGGGGCGCGGAGGATTTTGATAATCTTTTACTTGTCTCATTACCTGGGGGGCTCTTGATAGGGGACAGGTTTTTCTCCTGAGTTCAGAATCCTAAAGCCTTACCTGAACGAAAACGCAGACCTCCGAGGTCTTGGCTCGGCAAGTTTTCATGGAGCAGCTACCTTTTATGAAACCCGGCTTATATGTTTGTCTCCATAATGGTGGAGCCAGAGAAAACTGAGGGAAGAGATGGAAATAAATCACTGTGTGGTGCAGTGGGTGCCCACGCAGACGAGGAGGAGTACAAACGGGCTAAACTGAAAAGAAACACTCTAGTTTTTGTAGTTTGGTGATGAAGGTATTTTCTTGATTGTCGAATATCTGTGATTTTTAAGATGTGTTGTGGGTTTAACTTTTGTTTTTGTTTTTTTGCAAGAAAAAACCAAACCGTTAAATATTTTCTAAATATTCACCCCAGCTGAGAATCAGGGTCTGCTGGAGACTTACATCTCTATTTATATTTTACCACCATCATCCTAGTCACTCCCAAGCTCTTTTTATTGTCTGCCTCTGCCCGTTGTGGCTTGTTTCCTATGCGGACCAAGGTTTCATTGCACGCGTTAGAGCTTCGAGGGCCTCACGTGGTGACTTTTGACTTTTCTCGTGTCTTAGTGGGAGTTCTGTCTGAGATGCAGTGACGCTGGTGGCTTTGTCAGAAGGCCGTGATCCGTGGGGCTTGTTGGTAAGTTTTTATCGGAGATCCACGGTGGCCGTTTTTATCACATTTGTTACTTGCACACTAAAATGCATTTTTTCCTCTAAGGAAAAAAGTGACATTTGGCGTAGGTAACTAAGAAGGTACAGAAAAGAGCACAGAAGCAAATAAAAACCACTCAGAATTTGACCATAGGGAGATAATGCTGTACTTAAGATTTTGATATACATCCTGCCTATCCTTTTTATATATGTGGGAAAGTGACAGGAGCAGGTGGACATGCATCTATGTGTCTGTGTGAGTGTGTACATGTGTACAAATACATATCTGTTTCACGTGTTTATCAAAGGTGGATCCACACTGTATACATTGTTTCCTCAAAGGCAGATCCACATTGTATACATTGTTTCCTAAACTTTTCTAAACTGTCTCCTGGTGTGTTTCCCAGGAGGAGCGTATGGCACTGTGTATCTCCTAGCTGCAGCCAGTAGTGTATCTGTTAGAATGTGGTCAAATGGACGTTTCGTGACGTGTTTTACCCCTCGTGCTGATGGGACCTCTAGCCTGCCCGGGACCTCAGTGTGGGGCGGTGAGGCCGCCTTTTCCTGGCCGCCCTCCTGCATTTCTCCGTTCATTTCTCTGTGAAAGAAAGAGCCACCCAGCGGTAAGGCGGATGGTTGCATTGGGCAGATCGCTGACGTGTAGAGGAGTTCCTAATTTGGTTGTAAACATTAATAACCGTTTAGGTCAGTTCAACAGTGTTTCAGTGGCAAGCTGTGCTAGGCTGCCACTTGCACGTAGGCTCTAGAGTAACTGCCCCCCACGTCGGAGGTGCTGAGTGCCTGTGAGAAGAGGGGTGCAGGGAGAGTAATCCAGCTCGTGTCCTACAGGCGTGATGTCCACGAACTCAGGAAGGTGGCCCTCACAGTTCATAGAGGATGCGGATTTTATTTCGTAGGCTGTGTTCAATACTCCGCCCCCATCCCTGCTTCTCCCTCCAGCTCCCTCTCCCCCTCCAGGCAGAGTTATTTACTCTTTGCTATTTTGTTGTAAGTCTCACAGAATGTCACTTTGTAACAGCTTCAATTGAGGTGTAGTAGACTGCATGTTTAAAGTCTACAGGTTGGCAGGTATGCGCCCCTGAGACCCTCGCCCCACCCCAGCTAATGAACTTGTCTTCATCCTCAAAGGTCTTTCTGCCCCTGGGTGAGCCCTCCCTCTCACCCCCCACCCTCCACCCCACCCCCGTGTGTTCCAACCCCCCCGAGGCAGCTATGGACCTGCTTCTCGCACTTACTGTTAGATTGCCTTCTGCAGACTTCTGTAGATGTGGACTTGTGCAGTGGGATTTGGTTTTCATTTGGTGGGGGGAGGGAGCAGTCTTCTTTCACTCAGCAGAATTAAATATTTTGATACTCATAGTTTGTGTCAGTATTTCATTCCTTTTTATTACTGAGCAGTGTTCCGTGGTACAAATATGGTGCAATTCGTTTGCCCATTCACCTTTTGACCGATATTTTGAGTTCCCGTTTTTGGCCGTTACAAATAAAGAGGCCAAGAAGGACACTCGGGTGCAAGCCTGTGTGCACACAGCCTCCGGCTCTCGGGAGCAAGTGCTGGGAGTGGAATGTAGGTGGATGTTTAATTTTCTAACAAGCTGCCAAACTGTCTCCGAAGTGGTTGTGCCGTTTCCCGTTCCTGTCAGCTGGAGCGAGAGTTCCAGTTGCCCGCATCTCCAGCGCTCTGGTATCGTCCGTTTCCTGATGTTAGCGGTTCTGTCTGGTGGGAGCTGGCAGCCACTGTGGTTTTCTTGATGTCAGGTGCCGTTTGTTTGCAGCTGACTGATCTGAGGTTCTAGGTCTCCCCTGCATCCTGTGCCGGAGAGAGCTCTTCCTGGGGGCTGTCTGCCATCCTGGGACTGAAGGGCCCTCTCCTGTGTCTCGGGGAAGTGTGCTGGGTTTGCGGGTCCCCCGTGTTTTGGGAGGGAGCATCGAGGTTTCAGAGCCTGTGCAGTGGGGCTGGCATCTCCTCGGGGCTGGTGCCTGGAAACTGACCCATCTTCCTTGAAGGCTGCTGCCGTGCACACTGGGTCCACGGCCCTGACCCCTCGGTCTCACCCCTGACTCCCTCGTCACCCTTTTAGGAACACAGACTTCAGTGGAAGTTGAGTGAAAAGGTGTTTTCTGTTGCATCACATACAATAGCAAGAGAAGAACCAAGCCGAATGCTCTGCAGTAAACTTGTGGGCAAGTAAATTGTTCCACCAGTGCAGGCAAGTAGCAGGGAAGCTTGGGGGATTTTGAAACCTTTTATTTTAAAATCATTTCAGAGTTAGAGAAAGTTGAAAATCACAGTATATGAGGTAACCGGGTGCCTTCCACGCAGCTTGCTTATGGGTCACTGTTTTACCATGTGTGCCATGTCATGTTCTGTGTGTCTGCATGTGTGCATGTGTTTGAGCGTGCGTGTGCACATTTATAGTTGCACTTTCCTGGAAATGAGGGAGGGAGAGAGGCTGACACTTCTCTATGTGTAAATGCTTCTGGGGATTGGGGGTGGTGGTCCTACAATCGGGGACATTTCCACAGCCTGGGTGGTAATTGGGGTCAGCACTGACGGCACCAGCACCTGTGGGGGACGGGGCCATATCCGTGCATGCTCCTCCAGATCTGCTCCCCCGCCCTCCAGATCTGTCATCCCCAGATCTGCTCCCCCCCCCCCCCACACACACACAAACACGGGGCTCCTGGGATGAGCCTGCGTGGACGGGCGGCCTCAGTGTGCTTGGATATTCGTGGGCAGGTGACAGCAGACAGGCCATGGTGAGGATGATGATGCCATCCGTGTGTGTGCCCCCCAGGTCTGCCCCCCCCCAGATCTGCTCTCCCCACATCTGTTCCCCACCCCCCAGATCTGTTCTCCCCTAGATCTTTCTCCCGAGATCTGTTCCCCCACACATACATGCACACTGGCTCCTGGGGCAGCCCACCTGGGTGAGGGTTAGCGTTGCAGGTCAGGGCTCTCCTCGGCTGTCCTCAGCGAAGGACTCCCAGTGGTCGCTGCTCCTCACTTCCCCTGGAGCCCTGGGGCAGGGGGCACGGCCGACCCCTGCTGGGCTGACGGCCCTGCTCCCTGTGAGAGCTCTCCTGGGCTCATCTTCCCTTGTGCGGCCCCAGTGGGTGCCCGGCGGAGAGCACCAACCCCAACCCCTGGGGCCCTGGCTGATGTGGAGTGAGTGGGGGCTGCCTTACTGCCCCAGGACAGACCCTTGGGGGATTGGGGCCCATCACCCCACGTTCCTCAGGTCACCCCACGTTCCCCAGGTCACTCTACCTTCACCAGGTTGCCCCAATTCCCGGGTCGCCCCACCTTCCCCGGGTCACCCCACCTTTCCCAGGTCACCCCACGTTCCCCGGCCACCCTATAATCAGAGGTGCCCAGTCACTTCCAAGCCTGGTGGGACACGGCACTGGCTGAGCATCTGGGGTGGGTCCAGCATGGACTGCTGGGGACAGGTCAGGGCTGTGGGGTCAGGGGTCAGAGTGCACATGGTGGAAAGTTCTGGAAGCTGTGAAATGCCCCTCGGGTCATGGTGGGAGTCGGGGGGGTCCAGTGAAGTTCCCCATCCTGATGTCCCCCAGGTCACAGTGGGAATTGGGGGTCTGGGTGAAGGTCCCCACTTACCTGCCAGAGCTGGGTGCTTCCCTATTGGGTGAAGGACTTGCCCTCCCACGGGGTGTCCTAAAAGGGGGGTGGAGAGGGAGACACGGGGTGCCTGGCAGGGGGGGTGGGGCTGGGGGGGTCCTCCCGTGAGCCTGCCTTGCACGCTCCCTGCCCCAGCCTTTCCAGGGCACCCCGTTAGTTCAGGGGTGCTGGTTCTCAGGACCTTCTAGAACACCATCCTGCCCCTGGTCTTGCAGAGTTGGGCTGCACCGTGGGTGGGGGCCTCCTGGGGAGCAGGGAGCCCCAGGCCTCACCGTCAGGGTCTGCAGGAGCCTGGGAGAGTGGGGAGGGGCTCTGGGGGTGTCAGGAGAGGAGGGGGTGTGGCTTGCTGCAGAGGGAGATCATGGCCCAGGGCAGGAGACGCGGGACCAGCCCGGAGGAGCCGTCCAGCTGCCCCATGCCCCATGCCCCATGCCCCATGCCCCATGCCCCATGCCCCATGCCCCAGCCGGGGGTGTCCTCCCGGGCTGGAGAACCACGGCGGTGGGGGGCCAAAATGAGTGGGGTCGAGAGTCCACGAGGGCTCTGGGGGTGTCCGGTGGGGTCGAGGTGACCACGGGGTGAGGGGGAGGTCTCTGAGGGGGGAGATTTTTGAGTGGGTGGGTTTATTATGCATGAGGGGCTCTGAGGATGACCTTGGGGGTGACGGGGTGGGGTCGGTACCTGAGTGGGTGGGGTCCCTGCTCGCAGCAGTCCCTCCTGGGGGACAGTCACACGCTCACGCAGCATCTGAGGGGTCCCCTAAACAATACAGCGGTGAAGCAGCAGATGGGAAGGTCTCCCCTGTGCCTCCAGAAAGCTCCAGCTTGGGGCCACAGAGCTAATACAGATTCCCTTCTCTGACCACTTGTAGACCTGACCTGGGGTGGGGAGGCAGGCCCCTAGGGAGGGTCCCCCATTTCAGGCAGAGCCCAGCCCTCCAGGGGCACCTGCAGCCGTTGAGAGTGCACCGTGAGCAGAGAAAGGAAAAGCTCGGGGCCTGAGGTGACTGACTCATCCTGGAGACGCAGATACTGTCAGTGTAGAGGGTCCTGGGACAGTGGGAGCAGGCCCTAGAGTGGGGAGACATGGGCTGAGCCTTCCTCGCCTCATCATTGTCCCCGCTCTTTGTCCACCTGTCGTGCCAGGTGTGCTCTCGCTTCCCAGGTAGGTGCTGTTCGAGCAGATGCTGCATCCGCAGGCTCAAAGGGAAGAATCTTGTTTCGTGATGGTGAACAGGGACCCCTGGGTCCTGTGAGGTCCCGCCAGTGCCCAGCATGGAGGGAGCTGGCTTCACGCATGACAGCACCGGGCTTGTGCCCACGGCACTGACGTGGCGGCCTGCCCTGTCGGGGTCTTCGTGGGGGACTGGGTCCAGGGCTCTGCCCTGTCCATTCTTCCTGTGAGACCTGGGCCTGGGGTCTCTGTCCATTTCTGGACCCCCACGTCTCCGAGCTGCCCCTCCTCGGTGCCAGACTCGGGCCTCCAGGACTGTGAGAGCGTGAACGTTTCAGCCCCTGGGTTGTGGTCCTTGGTTATGGTGTCCCTGGAGCCTCAGGCAGTTAGGAGCCTTCACTGTCAGGAAGGACGGGGAGAGGGGCTGGGAGGAAAGCCCCCCACTCTCCTTGAACTTGCAGAAGGAAAGGCTCAGCTTCGCAGCGACTCCTCTTCTCCTAGAGCGCGCAGTGCCATGATGTGCTCCATCTGTGCGTCCACGTCCCAGGGGCCGAGGAGGCCCTGTGCAGGGTCACGACCCGGGACGAGGTCCACACGGGCGGTCACCACGCGGGACGAGGTCCACACGGACGGTCACGACCCGGGACGAGGTCCACACGGACGGTCACCACGCGGGACGAGGTCCACACAGCCTCATGTGGGGTGGCCCCTCGTGGCCTGGACCCCGCCCAGGACAAGACTCTTTGCCCACGAGTGTCCATGCAGCGTCCTGCCCGTTGGCAGCACCAGCCAGCACCGGGCGTCCCAGTCCCAGCCGTGGACTCGGACGCGTCAGCAACGAGGAAACGGCCACGGGGAGGACTGCTGAGGCCCCTCGAGGAGAGGGTCTGCACCTAGGGGCTTCCCGACAGCGATGCCACAGTTAGAAGCCAACTGGGAATGACCTAAAGGCAAAAGCTAAAACCGTAAAACTCTCAGAAGAGAACAGGGGAAACCTTCCAGACTCTGTACTAGGCAGTGGATTCCTAGAAGCGACACCCAAAGCACAAGCAGCGACAGAAAACACGGATGAACTAGACGCCACGAAAATACGAAGCTTCTGTGCAAAGGACGTCATCAAGAAAGTGAAAAGAGACCTGCAGGATGGAAGAAAACAGTAGCAGATCATGTCAAAAGACCGTCATGGTGTTGGCATTAAACTGGTCATGTCGGCTGGGCTGCGGGCTCTGCTATTTCCATCGTGTTCTGAATTTCAGGTTTCTACAGCCGCACATATAATGTTTAATAGAGAACGCCCCAAGCTGCACTGTTTTAAAAAACACACGCCCTTTCTAAAGGAGGACGTGAACATTCTGTGGTTAGGGACGTGACATTTCCATGTCCCCCTGGGTCAGGGGTTGGCCCTCGGGGTGGATGTGATGCCCCCGTGTCCTGGGTCAGGGGTTGGCCTTCTGGGGTCCCCAGCCCTTGGGGGTAGGTGGCCGTGATGTGATCCGAGTCCTCATCTCATTGTGTCCTTCGTGTTGTCATCTCTGGGCCCCTCTGCTCCGGGGCTCCAGATTGTCCAGAGGAGGGTCCCCTGCTGGCAGGTCGGCCTCCGCAGAGGTGCCCCTGTGTCCCTGCAGTCCCCGCCACCCCGGGGAGGTCTCCCTCTCTGAGATGGGGTCCTGGGAAGGAGCTCGGTGCAGGTAGGTTGGCCGCACTGGGGAGCAGCTGGACTGGAGTGAGGATGGCCCCGGGTGCACGGTGTGACCCTGCTCCTGTGTGAGCTGCGGAGGTTGATGCAGCCCCATGTCAGGCCTGCCCACGCCTGCCTCATGTCCCCTGCGCTGGGGCTGCTGCCTCCCAGGGGGGGTGGGTGCTCCTGGCCCTGCTCACAGCAGAGATGGTGGATGGACAGACAGACCCCCACGTGCCCTCCTGAAGCCTTGGGCTCACCGCCTGCCCCTGCTCCCCAGGCGGCCGGCGAGGGCTGGGTGGAGGCCTCCAGGGAGGATGGACACGGTGCTCCACCTGCTCGGCTGCTTCCTCGGGAGCTGTGTCTGCCCCGGCGAGCAGGGTGGGGTGTCCTCGGCCACGGAGAGAAAGTGGCTTTTAAAAGACGGGTAGTTTTTACAGCTTCATTTGGATGCACAGCATTTTCTTTCCCTCTCGGGGTAAGCATCTTACTCCTCTCTCTGTTCTGTCTTTAAACGCAGGAGAACGACTTTTACCTAGTCTTCGGGCCTGGCCCTTGCTGGAAAAGGTTCAGGGGTAAGGTGTGAGTTCACGGCCCTCCGGTCCAGCGGGCGCAGCGAGTGTCCTGTGGGAGGTGCCTGACCACGGCGCTCTCCCTGCTCCGGGGCCTCGCCCGACCCCGTGCGCACCGCGGAACCGGCATGAGGGCAGCGGGGAGGTGCGCCCCTGCCGGGTGGGCCCTGTGCCTCCAAGCACCGGCCCTCCTCGCCCGGGCCACGCCCCTTATTGTCCAGCCCCGCCCCTCCTCGCCCGGGCCGCGCCCCCCGCCTGCAGCCCACTGTGAACCAGACCCCAGCCCCTCTGTTTGGCCAGCAGCGTCTGGGGCTGGACAGGGAATCGGCTCTTCCACCCTGGCGAGGGAGCCCCGCGGCTTAGGACCGGCTGACGGAGGTGCATGAGGGCGTCACTGAGCCCGCGAGCAGGACACGAACACAGGGACGGTGGGAGGGCTGGGAGCTGGGGGGGCAGCCGTGGGGGGAGAACGAAGGTGATGGAGGGACTCTGTAGGGTACCCGAGGGGAAGGCCAGGCGTCCTCAAGGCCACCTGGGGGCACAGTTTCTAGCTGGGCCCTGGTGGGGAAGTGCACTGTGCACGGACGGACACGTGGCTGGGGCCCGTCCCTCTCTCCCCTGAGAGGCCCCGTCGGGCTGCCCCTGGGTGTCCTGTCCCCTCCGTCCCTGTCCCTCTGACCCCCAAGGGGCCTTGAGCTGCTCCTGGGCATTTTCTGTCCTGAACCAAACCCCCTCCCAAGAAGCCCCGTGTTCAACAAATGCCAGCGCCTTCTCGGGCAGGAGCAGTTGTATCTAAGGAGCCATGGAAAGCTCCTCATTAGCAGACACCTCTGGGGCACATTGGCAGAAATTCCGTTTCCAAAGTTAAGGACGTATTTGAGTTAAGTAATCGAGGCTTTATGAGACTTGATGTCGTTTTTTTGTGCCCTTGAAGGATAATTTTCAGATTAGAACAATTTCTAAATGCCTGCAGTTTTCCCCTTGATCAGGACAGGTGTACGTCTTTTTCATCTCCTCTCCTTTAGTCTGGCAGGAGGAACATGGCCACACGTAGTTTCTTTGGAGTGTTCATGTCCCAACTTAACTGCGTGGAGAGTGGTTTTCAAATCTCTTTATGACAGTTCACTATGAGCGATGTGTCGGCACCTGCACAGTACGATGGAAACGCACCTGTAATGGAAGAAACGTCTGTGAAACTGTTCTTTCCCTCGCCTGACGCCGTCTGATGTTCATGTTCTGTTTGTTAGAAAGTGCACCCGCGGCCCCTGGTGCCACGGACCTGTGGTGACAGCCACGGCTTGGACGGGCAGGCCTTTTCTATGACAGGCGCGGGCATGTGTCGTGGGACAGTTTTATTGGGTCACGGGGTGGTTCTGGCTTTGAGAATGGCTGTACAAGCCGCCCCAGCAGAAACCCTTTTCTCCTCCTTGTTCTCCCTCACCGTGCACCGGGCTGTGGCGGTGCGGTGGGTTCTGTGCAAGTGTGAGCTGTCGGCTCAAGAGCCGTTTACCTGACCCTGCTCCGTGTTTCAGCCACGAAGCTGCTCGTGGCTCTGGTCCGTGTGAACTCAGTGTGGACAAGCAGCTGCCGAGCGGCTCCACCAGATCAAGATCTTCACGCGGCTGTAAGGGGGGCACAAGTACTGCGCGGAGCTGAACAGGCAGAGGGGTATGTGAGCGAGGCCTGGGATGGGGATGGGGGACAGAGCACATGGAGCTACTGAGTGAGGGTGGGGGAGGTGAGTGGGAACCAGGCTGGGGTGGGGGCAGCCCATGGAGCTGCTGACATCGCTCCTGTGCGAGTTGGGGTCCACTCTGGGGGATGGAAGCCGAGTTATTCACGGGAGGTGGGGCCTCTCCCAGGTCTCCTGGTGACGAGTTTGGTGCAGTTGCTAACGCGGGTGGGGTCTTTCCTTGGCCGCTGTGTTGCCTGTTTCTGAACCACAGGTTCTGCCCCCGGCCCTGGGCGTCAGGGGTGCTGGCCCCGGCTGCTGCTTCTGGGCAATGGACACGAGCGAGGAGGGGTGCCCAGAGCGTTGGGGCTGCAGGGGGTGGTGGTCTCCCCAGCGGGTGTGGCAGTTTCAGTGTGCAGCCTCCAGCCCCAGGTGCGGGTTCTCAGAACCTGGCCAGGCCCGGGACCACGGACTCGGCAGGCGGCAACTTCTGTGCGTCCCTGAGCCCCTCGCCCCCCCACCCCCCACCCCCCACCCCTCGCCCCCAGTGCTCCCTGCAAGTTTGGTCCTTCAGTTCCAGAGTAAACGGGTTATGTTTTTTGTCAACAAGCCTCCAAGACCCCGTCTCGTGCAGGGACTGGGTGCGGCCTTGTCCCCCAGCCACCCTGGGGCGAGTCTGGCAGCCGCTGGTGACAAGCGAACCTGTGGGGATGGGCTGCTGCCTCCGTGCACTGGCTTCCCGCTCTCCACACCCCCTTCCCTGCCCTAGCCCCCACCTCGTAAGCCAGGACACCCCACGCTGTCTTCCTGAGCTTTCCCAAAGTCGGCGGGAATCTCAGAATGGCCGTGTTCCAGTTTGCTAATACTTCCGTTATGCAGAATACCAGAAATGGGTTGGTTTTTACACACGGGGTTTATTTGGTTATAAAGTTACGGCCGTAAGGCCATAAAAGTGTCCCAACTAAGGCATCAACGGATGATACCTTCACTGAAGAGAGGCTGTTGTTCCGGAAAACCTGTCATCTGGGAAGACACATGGCTGGCGTCTGCTGATCCAGGATTGTGTTCCAGCTCCTCTCTCAGCAACTGTGTGTTCTTGGTTCTTTGTACAAGGACATTTCTCTCTAAGCACCTGGGGGTCCTGTCTTAGCATATCCCAGGGCAAAGTCTGGGCTTCATTTTGCAGCTAACGTCCTTCTGTCGGCATCTCCAAGCATCTCTAAGCATCAGAGCCTGGAGGAGAGGGGGTGGTCCCGAGACCCCACTGTCCTGCAGCTCACCTGCAGGGACGGGGCAGCCAGGGATGTTCCCAGTGGGAAAGAACCAGCTGGCAGACTTGGACTGGGGAGGGTGACTTTTGGGGGGCTCTGGGGGGGGGGCTTCCTCCTGGGCTGGGGCTATCAGGATGGGGTCGGACTGTGGTGGCTGCACGTGGACGGTGTGTCAGGTTGGTGCTCAGACAGCGTGGCCTCAAGCCCCTGCCCAGGGCCCCTTCCTGCCCCCCCCCCGCCCGGGCTCCCCTCTCGCCCTTCCTGCCCCCCTCCCCATAGCCTGGGCTGCCCCCGCTTGTCTGGCCGCACCTGGCCCCTGTTCTGGGAGACACTGGGTCCACCATGAGAACAACGTGTCTTCCGGGACAGGACTTGTCTGCCGCCGCCTCCTGGGGAAGGCCGGCCACCCGCAGAGTGGGCCTTGCCTTTCGTTGACTTTCTGTGGTTGCAGGAGCTGGCAGAGTGTGTGGTGGCCAGTCTTTCTGGGGCCACCAGTGTGGGGGGCTGTCCAAGCTCCCCGCTGCTAAAGTGGATGCCACACGACAGGCTGGCTTGACAACAGGACCTTACAGGCTCACAGTGGCAGAGGCTGGAGGGCTGGCTTCCTCCGGGGTCTCTGTCTTCTGGCTGTGGCCATCCATGGTCCTTGGCTTTCCCGTCACATGGCGATGCACGTGGCGGTGTCTCCTTTCCCTCCTGGGTCCACTGACTTCCAGTGTCCGGCTGCTCCATGGCTGCATTTTTGTGTCCACTTCCCTTGGCTTGTGAGGATCTGCCCTTTGGACCAAGGCCCCTCCTCCGGTGAGGGGGAGCATCTTCCGAGTCCCGTCCACAGGTGGGCTCCACCACAGGAGCAGGGCCGGGCCTGGGGGCCTGGTTCCGTCCCCACCTGGGCTCACCAGCGGGGCACATCCTGGTCTCCCCGTCGCCCCCAAGCAGGTTGACCTGTGAAAAGAGAAGGGTCCGTCCCTCTGAGCTTGGGCCCTCCTGTCCCCCACTCTTGGTAAACGCCGTGTGTCCTGGGGGACAGCCAGGAGGAAGGGGGCGCAGGGGAAGGTGGAGGATTTGGGCCACATCCCGCCGGGTTCTTCTCCCTCAGATCCCCCGCGGCGGGACGGGAGGGTGGGATGTCCTTGTGGGCGGGGGTGCTGGGGTTCAGGGTGTGTCCTGGGGAGAGTGTGGCGACATCACTGTAGGACTAGGGTTTGGGGTTCAGAGCGTGGACCCCGAGGTCTGAGTGTGTGGACACTGTCGGTATTTCCTACAGGACAGGGTGATGGGTTCTGGGGTTCAGGGTGTGGACCCTGAGGTCTGAGTGTGTGGGGGCCGTGCAGGGGGCCCCTGGTGGAGCCTCTGTCCTGCACATCACTGGGGGCCTCGCCTGCCTGCTGTGTTGCAGCTGCAGCTGGGGGCTTGCAGCACACGGTTCTTCCCCTGCAGGTGGCTGTGGGGTGCCCAGGCTTTGGGGGCCTGAGCCCCAGGTGTGTGGTGTAGAGCAGCCAGGTCCGGGCTTCGCTGCTGTGAGGTCAGTGAACAGGGGCAGTGGTCAGCTTCCGGGGGATGGCGAGCGCAGATGGGGGTGGGCATCGTGGGGCTGGAAGACGTTGCTTTTGAATGTGAGGATGACGAGGACATTCGGGCCGTGGAAAGAGTGAGAGAATCACCGAGAGGCAGGGTGGGTGCTGCATTTTCCATCCTGTTTCTGTCGCCTGCGTTTTCCCAGAAAAGCCCGCGCTCCAGTGTGGTGTTGGTGAAGGGGGCTCTGCAGCGAGGAGCTGGGTTCTCTCTCTTCTTCATATGATGAATTATGTCCACTCCCACCGACGGCCGTTCCTGGGGGTCTCCTGGGCGCTGCCCTCCCTGGGGTCCACGTCCGTGGGGCCAGGCCACTGCCATCTGCATCCCCAGCAGCTCCCGGGGCTCCTTGCTGAGTGCAGGGGAGATGTTCTGAGGGATCCGGTTCTCCACAACAGGCCCAGACGGCGCTGCTGAGGAGAAATCCACCCCTGACGGAGCCTGGGGTCCTGACGTCACAGAGGTTTTCACCTGCTGAGCTCGACAACAGGGTGTGACCCACCGTGGGTGTCCGGGTGGGGGTCCCGCTAGGGCACATGGGGGGAAGGGGGCTCCCTGGAGAAGGTGGGCTGGGACTTCCCCTCGAGTGATCCATGGGGCAGGGATCAGGGAGAAGCCCGTGTGGGGGACCCTGAAGCCGAGGAGCCGCGGTGGGTGAGGTGGTCGCAGTTGACAGGAAGAGCTGTTTGGACTTTCCACCAGGCTCCCACCTCAGCAGGAGGCACCTAGTCTGCTGAGGAGACACGAACCGACCGCCCCGTCCTGTCCCTGCAGCCGCTACGGTGGCGGGGACGGGGTGGGGAAGACTTCTCCGTGGCGGAACACACCTTCCTCTCCCAGGTTGTATATGCAGCGAACCGGCCGATGGCGGTGCCCGTGGGGAAGTTGATCTTCAGGAGGTGCCAATGGGGTCTGTATTAGTTAGGGTTCTCCTTGGAAACAGAATCAATGAGAGATGTCTCTTATTATCAAATTGTAAAAGTGACTCACGCAACTGCGGGAGCGCACGAGTCCAAATTCTGCAGAGCCGTCAACAAGCTGTCAACTCCAAGGAAGACGTCCGACGAACTCCTCGGGAAACGAACCGACAACTTTGACGAACTCCTCGGGAAACGAACCGGCAACTTTGACGAACTCCTCAGGAAACGAACCGACAACTTTGACGAACTCCTCAGGAAACGAACCGACAACTTTGACGAACTCCTCAGGAAACGAACTGGCAACTTCGACGAGCTCCCCAGGAAAAGCTTCACTGAGCAGCTGAAGAAGAAGTGAAGGGTCTCTAACCGTCCGGCTTATAAGCCTCCAACTGATCACCCGGACCAAATCCAGCCAATTGCATTCTCTCACTGTGGAAGCACGCCCCTTGATGAGTCATCAGTCAGCTGCAGTCAATTGACTGATGATCCGACAAACCAACCAGCCTCAAATAGCCTCACAGGAATCGTCAGGCCAGTGCCCGCTTGACCAGACAGCTAGGCCACCTAGCCAAGTTGACACATGAACCCAACCATCACAGGGTCCGTCCATGGGGGACAGAGGACAGATTCCAAATACGGGTCAGCACTGGGGGGACACGCAGGCCTAGTGTGTGTGAGGGGTGTGTGTGCAGGGGGTGGGCCCTGGGACATGCAGGCCTGGTGAGTGTCATGGACGTGTGTGCAGAAGGTGCATTCCCAAGATGTGGTTTTGCAGGCTGACGTGTGGGGCTTTTTTTCTCGGCTCTTGGCTCCTCCTGCCCAGGACCGTCTCGCTGGTCAGAGCTCTGGAGAGGAGCTGGAAGGGCGGTGCTGGCACAGGAAGGTGCCGACTGATCTTTCTGCGGGGCGAGGCGAGGCTGCTGGAGCCGAGCATGGGGCTGAGGACGGCAGCCGGGTGGTTTCCTCTCTCCGCCGCGTGCGGTGGATGCCTGGATCCTGCTTGCGTTTCTAGGGTGGGGCCGGCCTGGGGTCTGTAGGATGCAGCTCAGGGTCTGCATGAGGGCGAGGGATGGATTTGGGGTCCCTGTTGGGGGCTGTGTTGGGGCTGTGAGATGGGCTTGGGGTCCCTGTCGGGGTCACTGCAAGGGCGCTGGGGTCACCATGAGGGGGCGGGGGTTGCTGCGAGGGGGCGTGGGTGTGGGGGAGGGTGTGGGGCGGTGGTCTGCAGGGCCCTGCCCTGGACTCGGCCTGCCTTGGGCTTCCAGGGTCGGGCAGACCTGGGGGAGGGTGGAAGGGGGGGTGGTCCCCCAACACCTTGTGTCTGAAAGGGCAGATTCAGAGCACTGGCGCTGGGAGAGCCGGGGGTCCCTGCTCTGGGGCCTGAGGGAGCCCCTTGGGGAGTCTCTGTCCCCTGGGGAGCCGCCTCCCTGCACCTGGGCCGGCCTGAGCCAGGCCTCTGGGCGTCTCCGAGGAGCAGAGCCCCTCCCTGGGACCCCCCTGGGCCCCCGTCCTGCCGGCAGGAATCCATCCTGGGCCCGAGCAGGAAGCTGATGCGGTTCCACATCATGTCCCACATGACCCGCAGCCACCGCAGCGCCCGGCTCAGCAAGAAGGTGGGTGCGGCGCCCGGGCCCGGCTGCCTCGGGGTCGGGCCACGGAAGGAGCCATGACGGCCGTGTGTAGTGGCAGCGGGGACTGGCTGACGGCCCCGTGGCCGGGCCCCCGTGTGGCCAGGTCCTCCCCTACCCCGTGTGGCTGGGTCCCACAGGGTGCATTGTGCTTTCTTTTTCATGAGCAGAAACACTGGACTCGCTGAGATTTCATCGATCAAGAGAACGTTTCTGAGCAGCTTCTGAGCAAACATTTCTCAACAGGTTGATAACAGATCTGGGGTCTTCACTCCTCATAATGGCACTGCCAGACACAATCATGTTAGCTCCTGCCTCTGCACATTTATGGACAGTGTCAGGACCTACTCCACCATCAACCTCTATGTCCAAAGATGGGAACTGGGTCCTCAACCAGTGAACCTTTGGCATCATATCTTCCATGAATTTCTGCCCTCCAAACCCTGGTTCCACTGTCATAACCAAGGCCATATCTATCTGATTAGCCCATGGTGCCAAATACTCAACTGTAGTTCCTGGTTTGATGGCCAAGCCAACCTTCATCCCATTCTCCCGGATGTCTTTGATCAAAGCTCCTGGGTTCTCAGTAGCCTCAAGATGAAAGGTATATTGATTGGCTCCTGCTACAGCCATCGGCTTTACCCACTGTTCTGGTCTGGATTGCTTTCTTAAAGCCCTGGGCTCGTTATGGCAGGGGTGCTCCTAGAACACATCCGAGTGTCCCCTTGGCAGACCCGGCCCTGTGGCTGTGTTTCGCAGGTCAGCCCCTGCGTTAAAGGGTAAACACACTTGTGCTTGGCTTTGTAGAATGAACCCCAGCGCGGGCTCCATGTGTGAAAGATGGAACTCGTTTCAGGCTTTCTGAAGTGGGCAGGTCCCAGCATTTTCTGAGATCCCCAGCGTGGTCTTGATATCTGCATGTCAGTTTCTTTGAGGCTCTACCAATACCTTAAAATTTAGGTGTGTTCCCTGTGTTCATACACAGTTATTAAGAAGATTAATTATGTTCTGTATTTTATCACCGTCTTATCTCCTCTGGGAATTGCCTGTCACAGCCCTTTGTTGGCAGACTTTTCTATTTGTAACCTCTAGGAGTTGGCTTCTTGCACAGCAGTAACCCGTGCTACACCACCAAGTCTGCAACTCTAAGGGGTCGGTCCTGTCCCCCCATGAGGTATCTGTGAGGGGTCGGCACTGTCCCCCAGGTCGGTGTGAGGGGTCGGCACTGTCCCCTCATGGGTCTATGTGAGGGTCAGTTGTGTCCCCGCCCCAGGTCTGTGTGAGAGGTCAGCTCTGTGATCCCCACATCTATTTAGGGGGCTCAGCTCCATCAGCCCCATCCTTTGGGTGTTGCCTTGTGTGTCCAGCACGTGTTCATGGGAAGGACGTGGATTGGACCCCACACTGGGGCCTGCAGGGCACATGGACCTTGTTCCCCAAGTCGTCCCCACCTCACCACGTGGCCCCTGCCCCCCTCCAGCCTTCATCCCCCTCTGAGACCTGCTGCTCATCCTCAGCTGCCTGGGCCTGGAGCCTGAACTTGGGCTGCTGTGCTTTCCTCCCAACCCCGTCCTGCAGGTCTAGCTGCTCAGGTTTGTCATGGAGCACGTGTTCTGGAGCAGGATCTGGAGGCCTCGGTCAGCTCCTGCGCAGAGCCATGGAGGAATGGGGACACAGGGTGGAGCGGAGAGCACGCGGGGAGGCAGGGGATACCTCGGGGGGAGCCCTGCAGGGAGGGGGGAGGTAACCTGGGGGTGGAGAACCACCAGCCTGGGGGGGCTGTCCAGCTGTGATTCCCTCCCACTCCCTCGTGGGTGTCCACTGGGGCTCCCTGCAGGAACCCCCTTTTCTGTCCATCAAGCCGTGGGGAGGCAGCGCATCCTCCCTGTGGATGTTGGCCCCGGGGTGGGGGTCCCGGGGTTCCTGAGCATGGGTGGGACCTGCAGTGCCCAGCCCGGCCCCAGTCAAGCCCCGTGTCCCTGCCGACCAGCGTGATCCGCACGTCCAGCCTCTGGCCCCTGCCCGCCCCCTGCCCGCCCCCTGCCCGCCCCCTGCCCTGCTGGACTTTCGGCTGCCTTTCCAGCCCCCAGCCCTCAGTGTGGGCTCGTGGGCTCGTGGGCTCGTGGAGGCGGTGGCCTTGGCCGGCCAAGCACCCCTGGCTCGTCCTGGGTGGTCGTCACAGCAGCTCTTGGAGTGGGGGAGGGGTCTGTCATGTCTCCAAGACCGTCACTGGGTGTGGGGCCCGGTGCTGGGCTGGGGCCTCTGTCTCCCTGCGGGCTGTGCACGTGCCCTTCCCACACTGCTCACTCACGCTGTGCAGCCGCCCTGCACACACCTGCACATGGGCTGTGGGCTCAGCTGGTACAGGGTGAGCGGGTCAGGGCATGTGGAGACACACACGCACTCAGGACACGTGGACACAGACACAGGAACAGTCATGTACGTGGACGTGCCAGGTGCACTTGCACACACAAGGATGTGCAGGATGCACTTGCACACCACACCCAGGTGCGCGCACAGGTCACGTGGCTGCGTGTGCACTGCCGAGGAGGTGCCTGGGTCAGTGTGCTGCCAGCACGACTGTCTGGAGCCCCGAGTAGCAGAGCCGTGTCCCAGAGCCAGGCCACCGTCCCCAGGTCCCAGGAGCAGCAAGGAGGAGGACACGGAGCAGCAGAGTCCCCTGAGTCCCCCGAATCCCCCAAATCCCCCAAGTCTCCCGAATCCCCCCCCCCCCCGAGTCCCCCGAGCCCCCTGAGTCCCCTGTCCGGAGCAGGAGCGCGCTGCCGTGTTCTGCCAGCTGAGCGTCTGCAGCGTGCTGGGGGCTCACATGGCAGCCGCCATCCACCAGCTCCACGTAAAGGTCTCCACGTCTCTCTCCCTTTGAGAATGGAATTCACACCACTACCTACTCGTTCGTTTTTGTGGTTTGTATTTTCCTGCATAAGATATACAGACTTGCGGTAACAGCAATTTCCAGAGTACAGGAAATATAGAAAGCAGAAAGGAAGTATAGAAATACAGAAAGCCGTGGTCCCGTCGTCCGTGTGTTCTCTTTGTTGTCTTTCGTGTCGATGGAAGGTCTTGCTCGTTGTGAACTGTGTTTCCCCAATACTGTTTTTATAAGCACGTTTGTGTTTTTGAAAACGCTGCCCAAGCCTGACTTTCGGTGCATGCTGTTTTCACTCGTGGCATCACCTGCTGTCACTTGCACATGCTTACTTGTTCAGTGAAAAATGTTACTTGCGTTCTTTCATTGCTACTGAGATTGATCAGAGAGAAGGGTGATTTCGCTGGTCTGATTTGATCACTGCTGCGTCCCCAGTGCTTAGAACAGCGTGTGATACTAGGCAGTGCTTGGGAAAGCTCTGCAGGATGGAAGGACGAGTGGGTGGACAGGCAGGTGGGCATGTGGGTAGATGGATGGATGGATGGACAGGTGGGTCGCTGGGTACATGGACAGATGACATGGTGGTCAGGAGGTCGGCTCTATTTATTATCTTTTTTCCTCGATTGTGAACTGGCTTTTATGGAATTTCTTCTGGTGTCTTTTCTTGTACTATAACGAGGACATTCCCCCTTTGTTTTCTACTCATGTGTTGATGGACACTTGTATTGTTTCTGCCTTTTGGCCACTGTGCATGCTGCTTCTGCTTGGTGAGCAAGTATCCATGTCTCTGCTTTCAGATCTTTTGGGAAACACCCACGAGCACAATTGCTGGGTCATATGGTGATTCTATGTTTGTTTTCTGAGGAACTGCTGCACCACTTCACAGTCCCATCAGCAATGTACGAGGGTTCCTGTTTCTCCACGTACTTGCCAACACTTGTTGTTTTGTTTTTTAAACAAAAGCCATCCTAGTGGGTATGACACAGTGTCTCACCACAGCTTTAGTTTGCATTTCTCTAGTCGCTCATGAAACTGAGCGTCTTTCATGGACTTACTGGCTATTTGACTATCACTGGAGAAGTGTCTGTTCAAATCCTTGAACTATGTTTTAATTGGATTCTTTGTCTTTTTGATGTTGAGTTGTAGGTCTTTATATATTCTAAATATTAAGCCCCTTTTTGTTCTACTTTTTCCAAATATTTTCTCCCATTCTGTAGGTAGTTTTTTCACTTTCTTGGTAATGTCCTTTGTACAAAGTTTTAAATTTTGATGAAGACTGATTTATCTACTTTTTCTTCTGTTGCCTGTGCTTTTGGTGTAAAACCTAAAAATCCATTGCTTACTTCAAGGTCAACGTTTCCCTGTGTTTTCTTGTAAGAGTCTAATGGTATTTCTTCTTACATTTAGGCCATGAGCAGGAGAGAGACGTGGAGACCTTTAACCATTTTAAGTTAGTTTTTGTGTGTAGTGAGAGTTGGTCCACATGCTTCCTTCTGCAGGTGGATTTCCAGGTGTCCCAGCACCATTTGTTGAAGACTCTATTCTTTCCCCATTGAGTGGACTTGTCACCCTTGTCGAAAATCAGCCAGGTATAGATGTGTGGATTTAATTCTGGACCCTCAATACTGTTCCATTGGTCTGTATGTCTAACCTTATGCCAATGCCACACTGTTTTGATTACTGTAGCTTTGTAGTAACTTTTGAAATCAGGAAGTATGAGTCCAACAGCTTTGTTCTTTTTCAGGATTGTTAATCTTTTTGTGGCTCTTTGTGGTTACTTAGGAATTTGCGAATCGGCTTTAACAAGGCTGCTGGAATTTTGATAGAGATGGTGTTGAATTCGCAGATCACTTTACACAGAATTGACATCTTAATAATGTTAAGTTTTCCAGTCCATGAACACGGGTTGTCTTTCCATTTATTTAGGTCTTTATTTTCTTTCACCAATGTTTTGTAGTTTCAGTGGATGAGTCTTGCAGCTCCTTGGTTAAATTGGTTCCAAGGTATTTTATTCTTTTCGATCTGTTGTAAATGGAACTGTTTCTTGATTTCCTTTTCAGATGGTTCATTACTGGCGTATAGGAACTCAACTGACTTCTGTGTGTTTGTCTAGTATCCTGCTACTTTGCTGAGTTACTAGTTCTGGTAGCTTTGTCGTAGATTGTTTGGAATTTTCTCTATATAGGACCATGTTATCTGCGTACAGGGATAATTTTTCATTTCTTTCTTTTTTTCCAATGTGGATACATTTTATTTTCTTCCTCTCACCTGTCTGCTCTGGCTAGAACTTCTAGCACATTTAGTAACAGTGGTGACAGTGGCACCCTTGTCTTCTTCCTGATGTTAGGGGGAAAGTGTTCAGTCTTTCCCCACTGACTAAGATGTGAGCTGTGGGTTTTTCATAAATGCCTTTTATCACGTTGAGAAAGTTCCTTTCTATTCCTAGTTTTCTGAGTGTTTTTTATCATGAAAAGGATGTTGGATTTGTCAAATGCCTTTTCTACGTCAACTGAGAAGATTGCTTGGATCTTTTCTTTGTTCTGTTTGTCTGATGTTTGACATTGATAGAGTTGCTAATGATGAACCGTCCTTGCATTCCTGGAACAAATCCCACTTGGCCATGGTCCATAACTCCTTTAATGTGCTTTGGATTACATTTGCCAGTATGTTGTTGAGGATCTTTGCAAATGTGTTTATATGGAATGTTGGTCTGTAATTTTTTATTCTTGACTTTGACTTTATCTGACACTGGCTGCATAGAGCGAGTTAGGAAGCAATTCCTCTTTTCCTATTTTTTGGAAGAGTGTGAGAAGGACTGATGTAAATCTTTAAATGGTTGGTAGAATTCAGCAGTGAAACTATCTGGTCCTGGATTTTCTTTGTTGGGAAGTTTTTGATGACTGAGTCAATCCCTTTACTTACAGATCTATTGAGATTTCCTAATTGTTCTTGTGTCAGATTATAATTTCTATGTCTCTAGAAATTTGTTCATTTCATCTAGGTTTTCTAATTTGTTGGCATATAACTGTACAAAGTATCCTTTTATAATCCTTATTTCTGTAAGGCTGGTAGTAATATCCATACTTTCATTTCTGATTTTTCTTATTTGTGTCCTCTCTTTTTTTGTCATTCTGGCTAAACATCGGTTGATTTTATTGATCTTTTTTTTAAAAAACAAAACAAAACAGCTTTTGGTTTTGTTGAGATAGATGAAAAATAATCTTTTCTAATAGTTAATCTTTCCTTGTTTCTACTAACTTTGGGTTTAGTTTGCTCTTCTTGTTCTAGTTTCTTCAGTGTGAAACTGTTACTGGTTTGTGATCTTTCTTCTTTTTTTAATATAGATATTTAGAGCTAATAATTTCCCTCTGAGCACTACCTTAGCCACATCCTGTAAGTTTCGGTATGTTACATTCTCGTTTTCAATTGTCTCAAGATGCTTCCCAATTTCCCTCATGATTTCTTTGATCCATTGGTGGTTTCATAGTGTGTTGTTTAATTTCCAAACATTTTTAAAGTTTCCAGTTTTCCTTCTGCTACTGATTTCTAATTTTATTCCATTATGATCTGAAAAGATATTTTGTATGATTTCAATCTATTTAATTTTATTAACATTGGGTCTTTTGTTATCATTTGTTGCAAATACTTTCCCTAGAATGCTTTTTTTTGGGGGTGGTGGTGGTGGTTTCCATTCCATTTATTTATTTTTATTAGAGAATTTGTGGGTTTTCAGAACAGTCCTGCCTAAAATACAGGATTCCAATATACCACCCTACTAATAACACCTTGCGTTTGTGTGGAACAGTTGTTACAATGAAAACATTTTTATCCTTGTACTATTAACTGCAGTCTGTGGTTCAACTTAGGGTTCACTATCTATGTACAGAAGTCCCATGGATTTTATTTTTAAATTTTTATTCTGTTATCATATATACAATCTAAGATTTCCCTTTTTAACCACATTCAAATATATACTTCAGTACTGTTAATTACATTCACAGTGTTGTGCTACCATCACCACCATCCATTACCAAAACTTTTCCATCACCCCACATAGAAACTACATTTTAAGCTTTAACTCCCTACTCCCCATCCCCACCGCATCCCCTGGTAACCTGTATTCTAGATTCTGACTCGATGAGTTTGCTTATTCTGATTATTTCACATCAGTGAGATCATATAGTATTTTTCCTTTTGTGTCTGGCTTATTTCACTCAACATTTCCTTAACTTTCATCCATTTTGTTGCATGACTCACAACTTCCTTTTTATGGCTGAATAAAATTCCAATGAATGTATATACCACATTTTGTTTATCCAGTCACCGGTTGATGGACACTTGGATTGCTTCCATCTTTTGGCAATAGTGAATAATTCCACTCTGAACATCGGTGTGCAAATATCGGAGGCCCTGCTTTCAATTCTTTTGGGTATGTACCTAGAAGTGGGATTGCTGGGTCCCATGGTAATTCTATACCTAACTTTCTGAGGTACTTCCCAACCGTCTTCCACAGCAGCTGCACCGTTTCACATTACCATAAGCAATGAATGAGTGTTCCTATTTCTCTACATCCTCTCCAACACTTATTTTCCATTTTTTTTAAAAATAGCAGCCATTCTAGTGGCTGTGAAATGGTACCTCATTGTGGTTTTGATTTGCATTTCCCTAATGGCTAATGATGTTGAGCATCTTTTCATATGGTAATTGGCCATTTGTATGTCTTCTTTGGAGAAATGTCTATTCAAGTCTCTTTCCCATCTTTTAATTGGATTGTTTATCTTTTTGTTGTTCAGTTGGAGGATTTCTTTATATATTCTGGATAGTAATCCTTTATCGGATATGTGGTTTCTAAATATTTCCTCCCATTGTGTAGGTGGTTGTTTTACTTTCATGATAAAGTCCTCTGAGGCACAGAAGTTTTTAATTTTGATGAGCTCCCATTTATCCTTTTTTCTTTTATTGCTTGTGCTTTGGGTGCAAAGTTTAAGAAACCATTGCCTAACACAAGATCCTGAAGATGCTTCCCTACGTTTTCTTCTAGGAGTTTTACATTCCGGTTCTTATTAGGTCTTGGATCTATTTTGAGTTGATTTCTGTGTATAGTGTAAGGTAGGGTTCCTTCTTTTTTTTTCCACAAATGGAAATCAGGTTTTCTCAGCACCATTTGTTGAGAGACTATTCTTTCCCAGTTGAGTGGTCTTTGCCACCTTGTCAAAAACCAGTTGGCCATAAATGTGAGGGTTGATTTCTGAGCCCTCAATTCAATTCTACTGGTCTACATGTGTCCGTGACCCAGTGCCATGCTGCTTTGATTACTGTGGCTTTGTAATAAATTTCAAGATCGGGAAGTGTGAGTCCTCAGACTTCATTCTTTTTGAAGGTGTTTTTGCTCTTTGGAGCCCCTTACCCTTCCATATAAATTTGATAAATGGTTTTTCCATTTCTGCAAAGGTTGTTGGAATTTTGAGTGGGATTGCACTGAATCTGTAAATTGCTCTGGGTAGAATTGACATGTTAGCAATATTTAGTCTTTCAGTCCACAACTGTGGAACATCCTTCCATTTATTTAGGTCTTTGATGTCTTCCAGCAGTGTTTTGTAGCACTGTCAAGGCTGCTTTTTAATTTTGAGCTTTTATTTTTGTGAAGGCTCTTCTCTTGTATCAGCCTGGGACCCACCTGATATTCTTTGGTGTGGGTGTCAGGGGAAGCCCCCCGGTCTCTCTGCCGGCCCCCGTGGGCTGGGTTGGGCCCCGTCTCTGTGTTGACCCCCCGTGGGCTGGGATGGCCCCTGGGTCTCTGTGTTGACCCCGTGGGCTGGGCTGGGCCCTCCTGTGGCAGTTACCTCCACAGGGCAATGCTCAGGGCCTGAGCCCTGGAGCCAGTGTCTGGACGTCTTCTTGCTTCTGAGAAGCTGCCTGGCCTTGGCTGGAGACGGCGCAGATAGGCCTTTCCCACCGTGGGAGTGTTTCAGTGCAGGGTGGCCCGAGCCTCATCCATAATTGCTGCCAGGTGTGCCCCGTGGAGGCAGGGTCCTCCCGACTTGAGGGGGTGGACATGGGGGTCCCGGCTCAGTTGTGTTGCAGGTAAAGCCAGCCTGTCCACGAGGAGGTGGGCTCACGCCCCCAGCATGTCCCCAGGGGCTGTTGGCACACAGACCCGGTGGCCCAGAGCCAAGCCCCCCGACCTGGGGGCCCACGCCCCGGCTGTTCCCCAACCCTAGTTTGTCTCTGAGCACACACCGGCTGGGATGATCTCAAGCGAAGATGATGGTGCTGGGTTAGGGTTAGGGTTGGACTTGGAGTCGTCACTTCTCAGTGTTGACAACGGTGTGCTGACACATCTCGCTGTGTTTCAACGAAAGTGTTACCACAATTTTGGAGACATCATCAAGGAAACCATGGCCAGGACGAGGCAGACTGACCCGCTGTGCAACGTGGCCTCCCTGCTCCTGTGCTGCGGCGGGTGAGCAGGGGGCCCCCAGCCCTGACCTCCCACCCTAGAGGCAGCGAGCTCCTACCCCTTCAACTCACAGGCAGTGAGCCCCCCTTCCTTTCACCCCGTGGGCACTGGACTCTGACCTTTCACCTCAAGGCACCAAACCTCTGACCTTACACCCCATGGACACAAAGCACCTGACCTTTTACTCCATGGGCACTGAGCCCCAATCCTTACACCACAGGCCCTGGGCCCTGACCTTTCACCCCAAGGTACTGAACCCCATGAACTTTCATCCTACAGGCTCCAAGCCCCATGACCTTTCACCTCGGGGTCCATTCCAGTAGGGTCACCCCATCCCCAGGGTCTCTCCTTGTCCCTTGGGGTCCCGCTTGCTCCCCTCGCCCAGTGTCCCAGGCACTCCCCTCCCCACCTGTGGTCTCCGCCCTCCGACCTCAGCTGCTGGGTCTCGGGGAAGCCCCCAGCCCCATGTGTCTCTGGCTCCATCTCCCTGAGCTGCTGCAAGTACCCAGGCCCGGGGCTGTCCATGCTGTGGGTTGGGTCAGGGGACATTGGCATCCAGGCCTGCAGCTCGGAGGTCCCCATGTTCCCTCATCTCTCTAGACCCCCCTTTCCCTCACGGAGAAACGAGAGAAGTGAGGTGCCGGCTGGTCCTCCGCAGGGAAAGGGGGGCGGCAGCTCCGTGAGCCTGTGGGGCCTCCACCATCCCATGTGGGATCCAGGTACCACGGGGGCTGCCGGCCGTGTCTGGGGCTGGGGCTCAGTGGAGCGGCTCCTCCTTGGCCTGCGGGGAGCTGGGGGCCCAGGCACCCCCGACACTGGCCCTGGGCTGCCTCGGGGCTCGTTCTGGGCTGGTGTGTGTGTGTGTGGGGGGGTGGACACGTGCCCCAAAGCTTCGCCTCCAGCAAGGGGTGGCTGAGGGTGACCGGCCCCTCACTCCAGCCCCGGGGGCTGCAGCCGGCTGAGCTGTAGCTGGCGTTTTCCGCTGCTGGACAGGTTTCTATCTCAGGTTTGCACTTTGGGGGCCTGTGTGAGTTTTCTGGGGGCTTCTGTCACAAGTCACCCAAACTGGGTGTTTCAAAACAATCTGTTCTCCCGCTCTTCTGGGGCCAGGAGTGTGACATCAGCGGGGTTGTTCCCCAGGGGAGGGTCCGCCCGGCCTCTTCCAGCCCCGGGTGCCCGGGGAGCCGCTGCCTGTGGCTGTCCCGTCTCTGCTGTGGCTTCACGCAGTCCCCTTCCCCGCATCTCTCCTCTGTGTCCCTTTTCTCACCACCCCCCCCCACGTTGGGGTCCACCCCTCCCCACCCCGGTCCTCTCTTCCTTTAACACACACCATCACAGAGGATTTAGGGTGCACCCTGAGCCAGTTTGGCCTCGTCTTAACTAGGAACGTCTTCCAAGACCCTCTTTCAAATAGAGTCCGTTTGTGGGTCAGGGGTTCAGCAGACGGAGATGTGTCTTCCCGGGGGTCTGCCAGGGCCCAGGCAGTGAAGGGCCAGCAGGTGAGGGCCTGGGAGGGCCTGGGGGCCCCACTGCACATGTGCTCTCTCTGGGGGGCCTGCCCACCACCCCAGGGACATGGAGAGTGTGTGTGGGCCTGTGGGGGACCCTGCACACGACACGGGGCTCCCCAGGTGCAGGTGTGAGCTGGGGTGGGGTTGGGGACGGACTGGTCCAGGGAGGAGGCTGAGCTTGGGGCCCCTGAGGTTTCCCGGGAAGCGGGTCCTGCGTCCTGGTCCGTGAGCCGCCCAGGGCCAGGGGAGACAGACGGCGAGTGTGCAGCAAAGCGGGTCCTTCCGCCGACGCAGGGTGAGTCAGCCAGGGCGTCTGTGCGTTCACGTGTGTGGACTGGTCCAGAGCACGGTGCGGGGCATAGACACGGGCATGGGGGGGGGGGGGCAACTCCCACGGGGCAGGCCTCGGGGGTGGGCGGGGCGCACGCACTGTGCATGGTGGAGATGCTCCCCACGCTCGGGGCGCACGCACTGTGCATGGTGGAGATGCTCCCCACGCTCGGGGCGCACGCACTGTGCATGGTGGAGATGCTCCCCACGCTCGGGGCGCACGCACTGTGCATGGTGGAGATGCTCCCCACGCTCGGGGCGCACGCACTGTGCATGGTGGAGATGCTCCCCACGCTCGGGGCGCACGCACTGTGCATGGTGGAGATGCTCCCCACGCTCGGGGCGCACGCACTGTGCATGGTGGAGATGCTCCCCACGCTCGGGGCGCACGCACTGTGCATGGTGGAGATGCTCCCCACGCTCGGGGCGCACGC
The DNA here is from genome assembly GCF_015220235.1 of Choloepus didactylus. Taxonomy (NCBI): domain Eukaryota; kingdom Metazoa; phylum Chordata; class Mammalia; order Pilosa; family Megalonychidae; genus Choloepus; species Choloepus didactylus. The sequence goes on along the minus strand of NW_023637623.1, from coordinate 1,011,489 downwards.
ACTGTGCATGGTGGAGATGCTCCCCACGCTCGGGGCGCACGCACTGTGCATGGTGGAGATGCTCCCCACGCTCGGGGCGCACGCACTGTGCATGGTGGAGATGCTCCCCACGCTCGGGGCTGAGCTCCTGGAGGGGCCGGGGCCGGGCCAGGCCCTCGAGGGCATGTGGCCCGTGTGTCCTGGGCTGTGGGCTCTCGGGGCCCAGTCTCAGCCGTGTCCAGAGGTGCCCGTGCTGGGCCTCGGAAACCCCGCGATGGAGCGGCTGCTTCACCAGAAGTGTGTTTCCTCTGCTTTTACCCCCAACGAGGGAGGGACCTCTGGTGGGGAGTGGCCCCAGGGGTGGGGGATGTGGTGATGCACCAGCACTGAGCCTGCAACCCGCAGACGGCTCCCTCCACCACGGGGGCCCAGGCGCCTGGACGCATACTGGGCTCCCTCGAGGTCTTGGACCTGAGGCTCCGGGTCCTGTCCGCTCCCCCGACCCCGCGTCCACCCTCCATACAGCATGTTGAGCAGACAGTTGAGTGCCTGGCGGCTCCTGGGGCAGCTGATGCTGTGTGTCCAGGTGCAAACTTGCTGAGTTGCTGCCCCTTGCCTGGGCAGCTCCCCAGGCCCGGTGTGAGCATCACAACATGCAGAGGCCGCGAGGCAGGGAGGTTGCAGTGTCAGCACTGATGATTCGGGAAGTGGCTGGTGATGAGGGGTCCAGGCACGTGTGCCCCCATCGTGTCACCACCAGGCAGACGCTGGCTCATCCCCCTCCTGTCCGTCCTTGTGGGTCCAGGCGCCCTGTGGCGTCAGCTCCGAGCCCCTTCACTGTAACCGCGGCTGCCCCACATCCCGTGACTTGCCCATGTCGGCCTGTCACCGAGCACGTGCTCCTCGCTCCCAGGGGACCCAGCAGCCCACGGAAGAGCTTCAGATGTGATCTCGTAAAGCATGTTTCGATTACGTGTTTTTACACGTTTACGTAAAACACTGCAATGAACTGTGGTGAGGAGAGGACACCCTGCGCCCCCTTTCGAGCATGAAAGCACCAACGCCCCCAGGGCCTGGGAGGCTCGGGGCAGACGTGCTCTGAGGGGTGGGGCTCAGCACGGCCCCGGGAGGCAGCTGCCAGCTCCCCGTGGGGGAAGCAGCCACACTCGGGCAGGAGGGCGGCGCTGCAGGCTGCAGCCCCTCGGGGTCCTGGGCCCAGCACATCTCCGAGGAAGTGGCTGCCCGGCCTGGGGGTCTCAGAGCACAGACATCCATCAATGAACGGCCCTGACCAGCTCCCGAGGTGAATAATAAAAATTTATCATTCCATACAAACACGGTTCCCACTCACAAACGCAGTGACTAAATACAGTCTTTACAAAGCCCTGCTGTCTGCACACGGCCTCACAGCAGCTGCAGCTCGTCCTCGCACTCGTAGTCAAACAAGTCAACGGCGCCCAGGGCAGACGGAGCCTCCAGGAACGGCCGTGGGTCCAGCTGGGGACACCGCCCGCTCAGCTTGGCGTCCACAGGGCTGAGCTCGGCCTCGAACCTGCAAGGAGAGCGGCCACGTGAGGGGTCGCCAGGGGCCGGCCGGGGCTGAGGAGCGTCTGGAAAGCTCCGCCCCAGCGCAGCCTCTCTGAGCATCATCTCCTCCCCAACAGCTGGAGCGAAGTCGGCCGCAAGTTCTGAGCACAGAAAACTCCGCCCGAGCAAGACGCACTCGTGGACCCGAGACCCCCGAGCAAGACGCACTCATGAACCCGAAACCCCCCGGGTAAGGTGCACTCGGGAACCCGAAACCCTCGGGGTAAGGTGCACGCGGGAACCCGAAAACCCCGGGGTAAGGTGCACTCGGGAACCTGAAACGCATGGGCAGCTCCCAGGTGCCCCAGGTCGGGAGCGTGTACAGGAGGGAGGGCCCAGCGCTGTGGGCGCCCGGAGGCCACGTCCTGGGGGGCTCTGCAGCTCACGCGCCGACCCGGCTGAGGCGGCGTCTCCTTCAGATAACCCTGACCTCTCAGGAGAAACCCAGGACCCACCCCAGTCGGGATTCAGGATGAAAGGACTCCGGCTGCTCTTCTGCAAAGCCCGTTTGCTTCTGTCCCAGCCACGCCACCTAGAGCAAACCTCTCCGGTGGTGGGTGAGGCCGAGCACACTGCGTCTTCCTGCGACACGGGGACAGGGCCAGTGCACCCCTCCAGTTGGGTGTCGTAAAACCCCACAGTCATCCATGTGAGGCTGAGCAGGGAGGAGAGTCCCGCATGCACAGACGGCCGATGGCACACGCGGGACAGAGCGTTGGCCCAAGCAGACCCCTCTGGTCACTCAGAAGACGAGCTACCGTGAGGCACCGCCACGACTGGGACAGAAGGTCACAGCGAGAGCTCACGTGCCCTTTTCTGTTAAAATTCCGGGGACCCATCGCGCACTTGCTGACGTCCTACCCTAGAAGCAAACGATGCCCAGGTGTCTTGGAAAGTAACGGAAACTGCCCTCAAGTCTTTGTTGGCTGCTGTGTGGCTTCTCCTCTGTGCCTGTCTCCTCCGGTGGTGGGCAGGCCTGGGCGTGGGCGCAGACAACCCCTGGGGGAGCAGGGCCACGTGGGGGCTGTCGGCAGGACGAGGGTACCGAGTGTTCAGGGACGAGGTGAGGCTTTATCTCCAGGACCCCGGGCAGCTGGGGGTTGGTTCCAACCTCTGCCCGGTGGAGAGAGAAGCACCACGTGCGGCTGGCACTCGGTGGGATGGCCGTCGCCCGCTCCTGCCCCTTCTCTGTCCTTTGCCACCACCCCGGGCGTCTCTCTGAAGGACCGGAGCGTAAACCCGCAGCCAAGCACCATCCTCGCCCCCAAAGCACATCCTCCCACCGCAGGCGCCCTGCGGACCAGCACCGGGCGGCACCCAAACGAGGACAAGGGCGAGCGCTGGCTTCCCAGCCGGGAAGGGGAGGGAGCAACGGAACCGGGCCCGGTGGGCTCTGGGGTCCGATCGCAGGCGGCGAACCTCCTGCCACGTGGCTGCAGCTGCCCTCCCCGGGAACGTGGCAGTCAGGAGGGACAGAAAGCAAAGCTCCCTCCAGAGGAAGGAGTGACCCGGGCTGCCCAAATCTGCCGAAGCCACCGAATGTGGAGTCAAAAACCCGCTCAGGTGGCCTCCCTGGGAAATCCTACCAAACACGTGCAATTCTAGAAAATGCAAACTAATTTTCCACTGTCAGAGAAGCAGACCTGTGGGGTGGTGGACAGGTTTGTTTTCCTGTTTGTGGAGGTGGTTTTTCTCAGGTGCCTGTGTGTGCATGTGTTAAACATTTGCATTTCATTGCACACCAATTATAATTCACTGAAGCTAAAAACCCTCCCTACCCAGGCAGCATTACTGGTGAATTTACCAAACGTTTCAGGAAGAAGCATCACTTCCACACGAACTCCTTCCCGACGTGTCCACAGCTGGCATTACCCCGGGCTCAGGTCCAGACGAGGACATCACAGGAAAAGAACCCACGCAGCCAGGCCCTCCCTAACCGGACTCAGGGGGCACAGCTGGGCCTCCTCAACCCAGACTCGGGGGGCACAGCCGGGCCCTCCTGAACCAGACTTAGGACCCGCACAGCCAGGCTGTCCTCAACCAGACTCGGGAATTTCTGAGAAAACCTCGGCACGTGGACTCCACCACCTCGTACAGAACCCCAGGAACCAAGGGCAGTGGACAAGCTTCGCTGCAGCAGCGTGAACATCAGAAATGATGGCACCTGTGTATAGTGCATTGACTCCAATCAAGTTGCCACAAGGAAAAGACACCTTTTTCAAACAAGGGTGCTGGGACACCTGGACATCCACCCACACCTCACAGAAACACTTAAACAGATCGTGGACATGAATGTACACTCTGAAACACAACTTCTAGAAGAAAATGTCTGTGGCTTTTCATTAGGCAAAGTAAAGGGTAAAAAAAAAGTGATAAACACTTCATCAAAATTAAGAACATCTCTTTTTTGAAAATGTTAGAGAAGATGAAAAGACTTGCCACAATTTGGAGAAAACATTAACAAATTACGTGTCCGATAAAGGACTTGTATCCTAAAGATATAAACAACCCTTAAAACAGTAACAGGAAAATAAACCACCCCAAATGAGCCTGAGACACGGATGGGCACTTCCCACAGGACACGAGGCTGGTCAACAGGCACATGGACGAGTTAAGCCACCGTGAGATGCCACTGTACACTTGTTATAAGAATGACTGAGATCTAGGAAACAAGCCAACCCTGACCAAGGAGTGCTGTCGGGAATGTGGAAACCTCACGTGGGGCCCGTGGGAACTCCTGGGCACTGCTGGGTGAGCAGCCGGATGACGAGCCACAGACCATGGGATGGATTCCTGTGATGTCCGGGAGAGGCAGAACCACAGGGCGGGCAGTGTGAGCAGGCACCGGGGCCTGGGTGGGGGCGCGGCTGCTGGAGATGAGCCTCCGAGCCCTTTGCAAACCTCGTGGGGGAGTGTCTAAAACTCCCTCAGGCAGGAAGCACCACTGGTGCCAGCTTGGGGTCCCGTGTGGACACCCCCAGAGGTGGCTGGCGAGGGCTGCGTGACTCGACAGCCCCTGAACCCCACCAATCCCCGTGTATACGGGCCCCCATGCCATCCGTGTAGATGTGTCCCCGTGCCGAATGCTTTCTGTGGACCCCCGTGCCGTCTGTGTAGATGTGTCCCTGTGCTGAATGCTTTCTGTGGACCCCCGTGCTGTCCATGTAGACGGGCCCCTCACCATCTGCTCTCTGCCGGCGGAGCTGACCTTCCCAGCGCAGACCTCCCCCAAGGACACCTGCTGTCTGTGACTTTGAGGCCCCGTCTCTGCTCTCCAGGGTGACGGCTCATGAGAGCCTGGGGCTAGCCCTGGCCTGAAGGACCCCAGCCCGGGATGGGTGTATGGGGTGGAGGTCACGGGGGACCCTGGTGTCCCCGAGGTTCTGCCTGTCAGAGGCCCTGGCTCAGGAGCCGGCACCCGACTACAGGGGTCTATTCTCATGCCTGAAAACACAGTGACCTCCGCCCCGGGCTAGGAAGCAGCTTCTCCCAGGTCCTGGAGGCAGAAGTGTGGGTGTGAGGCCCTGCGAGCCGGTGGTGCTTGCCTGCCGTGCTCCTGTTGTAAAAAGGCAGGTGCTGCTGGCAACTAGGCCGCATTTGGGCCTCCCTGCTCCCCCGCCTGCCGTGCCAGCTATCCAGCACCATCCACAAGCCTAGGCTGCAGCTAAACCCAACACGGAACTCACCAGGCCCCGGGCCTGCGGTGGGCTCTCCAGGCCTCGTTTCCAGCACCGGGACCCTTGCCCCATGTGGGGCCTGCTCTGCCCTCCCCCAGATCCCACGCCATCTCCCTCCTGAGGACACAAGCTGCTGCGTCAGACCCGAGCCTCAGGACACACCGCACAGCCAGCCAGCTGGATGGACATGCTGCAAAGACGCTGTACAGGTGGACAGCCACAGCAGTATGACCGGATGGACGTGCATATAGATGGCCGGTGGGGCGGGGTGGGGTGTTGGGAGGAGGGGGCAGACAGCGGCTTGGCTCCCCTATCGCCCTCGAGCCCTGCGGGCGTTCCCGGGGCCCTGGTGAGCAGCTCTCGGGTGGAAAGTCACCCTCGACCATGCTCGGTCTTCCGGTACCCGGCCAGGGGCCACCGTGAACCTGATGCTGCAAGTTCAGTCAAAAAGGTTTAAAAAGCCTTGACATCGGCCTAAGGCTGCGACTTGGGCTCAGGAGCACGGCCCTCGCCAGTTCCCTCCAGAAAGCCCAGTCACCCTCAAGGCCAGTGCCCCCCCGGCAGGTGGGTGCACGGCCCCCACGAAACCCCTCTTCTGGCAGGGCCCGCCCTGTACCCCGCTCAGGGGACTTGGTGTCCCTGGAAACGAGCCATGCTCCTGACTCATTCTGCAGATCGGAAACACACCCACCCTCAGCTGGGCATCCCCGTCCGCAAGAGAGATTGCCTTGAAGATTGAGAACGAACGGAGCTGAATCAGGGAGCACGACACGTGGAGGGGAGCTGAGGCCCCCACAATGCCCAGAGGAGTTCCTAGAACTGGGGCTGGTGAAAGGAAAGCCCACCTGGGAATGCACAGACACACACACGTGCACACACGCCCAGACACACAGGGTCAGGTCTGTCCCAGAAGCTTCCAGGTCCGTGTGGGCAGCCCCCGGGGCAGGGACCCCTCGGGACTGGCTGGGCAGGGCCTGGCTGAGCTGAGTGTCGTTGTGGCCACACCCTGCGGTTCCAGTCGAGGTGACGGGGACGGAAACCTGAACGCATGCGGACCTGACGAAATGCGGGACGCCCAGGGCTCTGCCTGGTGAGTCTCTCTCCCCAGGTCCCAGCCTGCACCGATGGGCCCCCGCCGGCCCCCCGCCCCACGTCCCGAGGAGGCCCCTCCACCTCACCCGTCATCCCAGGAGTCTCCGGCGGCCTCCTCGGCCACGAGGATGTCGTACTCCTCGGCAGCGTACTTCTCCCAGTCGGAGAGCTCCGGCCCGTCGCCGTCGCCCTCCTGGGTGAGAAACACACACGTCAGCCACGGGGGATGGGGAGGGTGGAGCGGGAGGGACGCCCAGCCCCGGGGGCAGGGCCGGGAGGGTCGGGGCCAGCTGAGGACAGGCCCACGCGGCCGGGGACACTCACGCGCAGCAGGGACATCTGCTCTTTCTGCTTGTGGTCGAGGTACTTCTCGATGTTGAAAAACGTATCGAAAAACACATTTGCTTGTTTACATTTCTTTAGGTCGTGGAGAGTGATCTTCCCTGCAGAAAAATAAACACTTCAAAGATGAGTCATGACTGGTTGGCACTTTTAGAGGACCACATCACGAGTGTTTACGATAACGTGTTTGAAAACTCCCAATTCTCTGTCTCCCGACAAAACCAGCCTGACGAGGGCAGTGCACACGACATGGGGACGACGGTTCGTGGATGAGCAAGGCCTGCGAGGAAGCTGTGCGCCCTCACGCGTCGTGTGCGCCCTCACTGTCGCGCCCACCCCGCATCTCCGGCCCCGCCCTGCCGCGGCCGCACCTTCGCTCTGGGGCCTGACCAGGTCCAGCATCTGGCAGAGGCAGTCCTCAAAGGGCAGCGCCTCGATGGCCATGCTGTCCAGCCGGCGGCTCTGCTCCTCGTAGAAGAACTCGAGCTCGTACATGGACAGCACCCCGTCGCCGTCCAGGTCCATGCAGCGGAACCAGTACTCGATGCTGTGGCGGGACCGGGCCGTGAGGCGCAGGGGGACACAGACGCACACGGGAGCACATGCACGGCTTCATACACACCACACAGATGCACGCACACACACCATACGGGAGCACACGCACCACACGGGAGCACACACCACACAGCAGCACACATACCACACAGGAGCACATGCACGGCTTCATACACACCACACAGGTGCACACACACATGGGAGCACATGTACCACACAGGAGCACACACCACACGGGAGCACACACCACACAGAAGCACGCACCACACGGGAGCACACACCACACAGCAGCACACATACCACACAGGAGCACATGCACGGCTTCATACACACCACACAGGTGCACACACACCACATGGGAGCACATGTACCACACGGGAGCACACACCACACAGAAGCACGCACCACACGGGAGCACGCACCACACGGGCGCACGCACCACACGGGCGCACACGCACCACACGGGAGCACACGCACCACACGGGAGCGCACACCACATAGAAGCACACGTACCACACGGGAGCACACCCACCACACAGGAGTACACACATGGCCACATGCACACATCTGTACAGAACCCACACGTGCTGCTGCGGTGCTAACCCAGGAAGCACTGACCATCCCTGAGCATGCAGGAGCACATGCACACACGTGAGTATACAACAGGCCCTGCCAACCCATCCATGCAGCAAAATGAGGACTCGGCTCAGTGGGAACATTGGGCAAAGGGCTGCACCAGGTCATGGGTCAGCACAGAGCACACGGGAACATGTGTGGCAGACGAACATGCAACCACAACTGTCACCAACACAACTGGCATGGCTGTCCCCACGGCTGTCACGGTGGGCACCCCACCCCGGGACCTGCTGGCACTGGGGGAAGCCACTGCTGTTGCACGTGCTGCTAAAGTTTTGTGCCGTGTGATCCTCTGTGAAACAATCAACACCTACCTGGTTGGCGTTTTCTTGTCTTCTTCGGAGATCAAAAACCAGACAAAATCTGTGTAGCTCAGTTTTCCCTCTTTCTGTACACGTTTACCTCTGAGATTCGGGGCCAGAATGAAGAAAAACAGGAAACGTCAGCCAGTGCTGCAGTTGACACCCGACAGGAAGCGTTTAGTCGCTTTCACGTCCTCGTCTCTCGCACACTGGGTCCCATTGGACATGGCCAGGCCCGCATGTCGCTTCTGAACTGGGGGAGGCTAGACGGTGGGCACTGAGGACCCTCCCCTGCTGCGAGCAGGTTTGGAGTCAGCAGCCCGGGCCAGCCCGTGTCCCGCCAGGCCCCACATGAGCTGCCACAGGCTGCTGCCTGCACACGGCAGAGGCTCCGCCAGCAGAACGTGCACTGGCCACTTCAGGCGTGTGTTAGCCTAGGACCCACGAGGGCTGATGGGAGAGTGTGAAAGGGGACACAGTGCTGGCACCAGAGACTCACCGCGTCACCGCCCCCGAGAATATCCTGTCGATCATCTTTGTGGAGATGGCTGCAAACAAACGATCCAGTCGGTGGTGTCCACACTCAGCGCCATGCCCCTCACTTGGCACTGTGCTCCCCCACTCGGCCCCACACAGCCTCTTCTCAGCCACGCACCCCCAGCTGGGTGGATGCACACAACTGTGTCTGTAGCCGAGACCCTGGGGCCCACCCACCCCCTCCCTGCACGCGGCCTGCCCCACCCAGCGCTGCAGCTCCTTTCCGTCCTGAGACCCAGGCCAGGGCTCCTTCTGACCCTGAAAACTGTGAACACGGAGAGAAGCGCTGACTGTGGGCTCAGCAATACGTGAAAAGCAGAACTAATTCATGCCTCCGCCAGGAGGAGCTCCACCACCAAACCCTCCGAGGCTGCTCAAGGCGACAGGAACAAACGCACTTCACAGTTTCACCATCAGGAGGTGGGAGTGGAAAGCATGATTCCCACAAGGCTGCACCAGACCCCATGAAAACCACGGGGTCAGCATATCGCAGACGCAGCCACAGAAACGCAGAAGCTGGTGGAGGAGGAAGGCTGCGACTCCAAGGCGGTTTCTGTCCCGCGGAACACACAGGGCTCGGCTCATCCTTGCTGAGCTTTTGTTCCCGGGGCCAGAGCTCCGGCAGAGCGTCGAGTCCAGGGCCAGAAGCACCACGCACCCCATGTGTTCCCAGGAGCCCGTCCT